>NW_020653719.1:10844076-10859751 GCF_003589595.1 Hyposmocoma kahamanoa | reverse complement strand
GTAACGTTCTTAGTAAGCAATTCGCAAGCTCTAACTTTAAGACACACACCGATTGTACCATTCGATTTTATTTTTTATCACAGTGAATCTTTTTAATTGGACGCAGTTATGCAAACCATATCGTATTCGCTATAACGATTCAAACCACAATATGATTCTTACAAAAAAGAACAATTCTTCTCAGCTCAAGCTATAATGAAAATGAAAAAAAACCTTTATTTTTTCATCTTACTTGTTTTACATAAAGTTGGGACTTCCTAGTACGTGACATCCACCAGTGACTGAAAAGCGCTCTTCCATTATTCTTGAGTTATAGTGAACAAACTTAATAATTATGTAAGTAACAAAATTAATTTTAACTAGGTAACAAAGATGATGCCAATAACTAAACTTAACTAACTGACAATAAATGTTTCTAATGACAAATGTATACAAATACTATAATATATAATAACTAGAGTTATGCAAACCAGATCAAACGCACAATAAAGATTCAAACCACAATATGAATTGCACAAAAAAGAACAATTCTTCCATCATTCCATTCTTCTCAGCTCAAATGGATTCTAAAATACTATGAAACATATTTTTATAACACAGAAAACATAACTGACAAAGAGTCTGCAACAGAACTTAGCAACAGTAATTACTATGGGCAAGCAAGACACAAAGATTCAAGTTAACAAAGAGATTTTAATTAAATGGGAACCAGGACGTCTAGTTGAGGCAGACACGTCGGGCAAGACTTTACGTTCAAATTAACAGTCGTGGAACAATAAATTGTCTTCTCTGTAGGGTTACCAGATGCATGACGATTCGTTTTTTTTGTGTCGGTCGCTTACAGTATAGATAATCAAAAGATGTTTCTCTGTATGTTGATGAATTTGTTGATGTAAGTATTTCACATTGTTTTCCTATTTACGTAGTAACGCAGTGCAGTGAAATTTTGCCACTAATTTGAAGTTGTATTTTTTATTACATTTTAATATAAATGCGCAAACGGTTTTTATTGACGTAATCGCGCTCATCCTCGATGTTAGCTCACCGTCCCACCTCGTGGAAGCGGCAGCCGACGGTCAAGAATGACGATTCTATCAGCTTTCATCCAAGTATCCCACCTGGTGGAAATACTGGAATGCCACTTATAAGCCTTATGATTCGATACAAAGCAATTTTCTTTAACAGCTTATAGTTTACTGAACACTTCGACAGTGCGTTATGTTTTGATTCCAACGCCATCTAGTAGCAAGGCGAAGTTACTAATATTTCTTGTACGTGGTGTTATAAATATTATTATTTTGCTTTTTTATCGAATTTTGTTTTTTGTTTATTTATTTTTTTCACAAAATTCCTTTATTGTTTTTTGTTTCAATTCTGTTTTTTGTTTGTTTATTTTTGTCTAAATTCTGGAAGCATAATATTATTAAATCTGGCTGTTTACAAAAGTACAGTAAATGAACAAAAAATAATATTAGCGTAATGTTCATCGGAGCAACGGAACGAACTAGCGGTCCTTACGCTTCGTTGGCATAACGTCTCACGGTTTGCTGAGAGACGCTGGTTCGAATCCAGCCGCAACAGATCTAAGGAATGTTTTCTTAATGTTCGATCTTTGTATTAAAAAATATTTTGATTGTGTGATGTAAATAATTCCCTTTAGTCAGAAATTGTGGGTTACCCTCACGTGTATTGTAACCGGCGATATTATTGGCATTTTTTTATATAATACCAAGTGACGGGCCGAACAAGTCGTACGCCTGATGCTAAACGACACGCCAATCCATAACAGTTGCAGTGCCACTCAAAGCTTTAAATCGCATAGATCTTAGGGAGGCTGCCACTGCACCAGTCACCCTGAGACACAAGCTGACAAGTCCCATGTGCCTGTAATTTCACCAGCACCCTTACGCTTCCAAACCGGAACGCAGTACTATTATTTCTCTGGACAAACTCTTTCGAAAGGAACTCTACTGCTACTAAAGTCAGTCAATAAAATAAAGTAAGTCATCCCGCAAATTTGTACGACGTGGTTACCCTACACTGTATACATTAAGACGTTGTTAATTGTAGAATAAAGTTGTGTAGGTGAAATGAGGAATTGTGACCATTTTAGACATGTTGCATTATATTATCTATTTAAGTTGTTTGGTTTCCATATTTCATAACGCATACTAAAACTTTATGCTATTTGGAAAGCAATTCAACAATGATGTTGACTAAACAAATCTACCCTGGAAAGATAAAACGTCTAATGTGCATTTGGAAAATATTACAGAAAAACGATTAAATTATTTTTATAAGAAAAAAATCATACCTCTAATTTTATTTTCTAGTTTTCCATGTAACAAATCAAAGTAGTTATAATTATTTCTTAAAAAAACTTTAAATCACTTTCCTGTAATATTTTCCAAATGCATATTAGACATTTTTATCTTTCCAGCGTCGAAATATATCACACAGTGTCCGAGCCTTCAAATGACTACATAATCACTAACCTTTTACTTTAAACATCTAGTTACATTTTATAGTCATTACTATTAAAATTTGCCCAAATGACTATCACCGCCATTGACTTACAATTATATGGACGTCGGGTCCGCGCTAAAAAGTGTCCGAACTTATAGGGCGTTAAAATCGTATACAGAGCATCATTCACGCTTTCAGTCTTCGTTTGTTCGACTGACAGCGAAGCAAGCAAAATTAGACAGTACTGCGATGACATTACAATTTTAATTCAACGTTTTAGCTTTTTCATATTCCTTTACATGTCACTACGTTTAAATAGGTTGACTTGGGACATTTTTTTCGTGGTTTTTGTATTAGACCCGTCGTCCATTTATTTGTAAGTCAATGATCACCGCGTTTAAATTACTGACTGACTTATCAATGTGTGCACTATGTGATATTATTAAAAAAACATGTAACACATAGTTTTATCTATGGAGTGCAAAAGCGTTTACGGAGTCAGTCGGTGAAATAGATTATAAGGAAAATGAAAATCCTTATAGATACATTTTAAGACTTCAAAGGCCTAAAATATAAGAATGCGTTAGTCTTGCGTTAAAATAAACTAATACAGTTGAACATAATTAAGACTATTTAAAATAATAAGATTTCCATATTACATTCTTGCTTTGTAAACAATAGGACGTTCGATAACTTTCATTAACTGTGTCCTGAATAACGTTTGTCGCTTTTGCCGCTCGAGAAGTTCGAGTAATTGTACTGGTGTGACGTCATTTCAGTTCTGTTTCGAATACGACATTTTGACGTTCGATTCGGGTGTTGTGAATAAAAATGAAAAGAAATCGGTCTTACGATAACTCAGTTATCGTAAGGTTCAGAATCGACCTCCAGACCTGGGAGACTTCTCGTGCTCATTAGGAGGCTTACGATATGTTCAATAGCAGTAGAGCCCCTTGTGAAAGAGATCCTCCAGGGTAATACTGCCACCTTACCTATTTCTGCCGCCAAGTAGTAATGTCAACATTACTGTCTTCCGGTTTTGAAGGGTAAGGTTGCTGGTGAAATTACAGGCACACGGGACTTGTCAACTTATGTTTCAGGGTGACGGGCACAGTCGCAGTGCCCCTCACATCTTTGCGATTTAAATACATATACGAGTGACACTGTAATTGTTATGGACAGGTGTGTAGCTTTCCATCAGGCGCACGACTTGTTCGTCCCGTTACTGGATGTTATCCGCTCACGCGATACATGCAGCCGTAGACGCATACCACACCTAGAGGTGCCGGTGATGATTTTATACCGATTTATCGGATATCGAAGTTATAACAGGTAAAAGAGCTAATACTAATTGCTATTTCGGTAACTACTCTAACAAACCATAAAGTTTTTATTCCCAGGGTCTGTCATTTAAAAAAAAAAACAACTTCAAAAATACGTCACGACAATCGTGTGTGTTATTGTTTGGGCTGGTGATTTCGGTGTTTATTTATTGAAAACATACCGTAAGTAGCGTTTATTAAGTTTACCCTGAATATAAATGTTTACAAACTATACTTTAAGGGGTAATTTCATGATAAACGTTAGAACCACTCAAACGGAATATTATCATATTTACCAAAGTACACCAAAAATTTCATTAGTGCTTCTTAAGTGCAGGATTTGCGGTGTATTACTGCATTTTATTTGAGATGTTTTTGTTGTAGTACGGAGGGTATTTATTTAGCAATGCAGAATAATAATTTTTATTTATAAAACTTGTATTTAAACTGAATCCTTTTCTTATTTGCGAAACCAAATAGCCGCCATTTTGCGGTAGGATGAGCGCATCGCGTCAGCGGATATATAAAAAATATTAGTTTTATTGAAATCGGAATACAGAAAGTAGGCTAAATTCAATAAACAGAATTCTTTCTTTCTTACTCAAATTTGAATAGAACCACTATTGAAGTACCCCATTTTCAACAAAAAAAGAATCAGAAATCAATTCACAAATGACGGCGCATTCGCGTAACACGCACACAAACAAAGCCACACAGTCGAATTGAAAACCTCGTCCTATGTGAAACTCAGTTAAAAACAGACAGTCTCTGCAGTACACACAGAAAAAATGGCATTACTACTAGATATTTTTACTAGTATTTTTGTAGCGATAGAGCTCCTTGTGAAAGAGTTCGTCCTGGGAAGTACTACCGCCTTACCAATTTCTGCCGCCAAGCAGTAATGTGAGAATTACTGCGCTCCAGTTTTGAATGTTAATGGTGCTGACGAAATTACAGGCACATGGGACTTGTCAACTTATGTCTCAGGGTGCCGCCCGCAGTGGCAGTGACCCTCAGATCTTTGCGAAGCGCATGACTTTTTTACGGATTTTAACGGATTGTCTAACAAGCGGCAGTAGACTTTTTAAGGACCCATCTGTCTACCCTCTCTCCAGAGTCATACCTCGATAAAACCAGATCTCTTTTCACTATTTTCGAAATTTGAATTTCTATTCGCTATCTTGCTTTTATAAAATACTCTAGAAATACAATTAATTGTCAAATGCCAAATTATTGACAAACTGTATCTATACTTGATAATTAGCATCCCTACGTTTAAGGCTCAGATCTTTGCGACGATGGCGATCCACGATTGCATCGATGCAATCGCTTATAAATCACAAATGTAGCGTTGCAATTGCGTTTGTATCGCTGCTTCAACTCGCGTGTGTGTAAAAGTTTCGATTAGCTACTGTATCGCGTTTGTATCGCTGCTAAAAAGTCACCGTGTGTAACCGCTCTGAAAGTTCTAAATGACACTGTAACTGCTATGAACAGGCATGTTAATTACCACCAGGCGCACGACTTATTCGTCCTGCCACTTGGTATCATATATCACGAGATGTATCTTAAATAACAAACAAATTATTTAATTCTAGGCAATGTTCGGTTTCGGAAACGTTCCTTTTTAACCGACTTAAGGAGGAGGTTCTCAATTCGACTGTATGTTTTTTTTTTGCATGTATGTTACGCGACAATTCCGGTATTTGTTTTTCATGATTCTTTTTTTGATGGAAAGAGTACCTCCATAGTGGTCCCATTTCATTTTGAAGAAAATCATGCACCTCACAGGGTGGCTGATCACGCATGAACATTCGTTTTTATACATAGCGCCTAAATTTTACTTAAGAAGCAATTGTTTTAATGGTTGGTTTTGCTATTCTCCAATTCAAGGCGATTTTCTCTCAATATACTTTGAGTAAAGAGAACCGATTATTATTATCTTATATGTCAAGTCCTGTATAGTGGCGAACTAGGGAATATTTCAATAAAACTTGGCAAATAGAAGTAATTCCAGGTACTTTTGAGGTCGGTTTTTTTAGTACTCTGTACTGAGATTATGTGAAACTTAAGTCAATCAAATTATATGTCAAGAATTTCCGACTAAAATTTCGTATAAAATTTCAGCGGGTGTTTATATATTGCTAGCTGTTGCCCGCACTTCATCAGCGTAAAATTTTCATGCACTATATACTTACTGATAAAACACAAATGAAAAATATTCAAGTTTGCAAATGTAAAAAATACAATCTTCTATAAAAAATATTGTTTTAAATACTTTGTTAACTGCCTCTGTGGTCGAACGGTTAGCATACTGGACTGCCATGCAGAGGTCTTGGGTTCGATTCCCAGGCCGATTGAAATATGTGTATGACTTACATTCATTTCATTCGTAAGTTTGAGTGTTTTAGGAACATAATGGGCCTAATATATGGAATAAAAGACCAAAGCTGTGTGATAACAACTTTACTATGTGAAAGGTTAAAGACGAATGGAGCGGTGGCACACGTCAGAAATTACATATAAAAAGTGCCTGTTAATAAACTTAAGGCAAACATTTACAACTACGTTAAAATACATTTTAAACTAATTAAAACTATAGGCGCTGTTGCCTTTCTTTAGCACCCCGGAGGGCCGGTTCTAGTGACCAGGTAGATGGAGTGTGGATCTCATGAGTGGAGTTGATGTGATCGCAACATTGAGTGTACTTCGATTCTTTAATTTACCCCTATTTACGGGTTGCGTTGAAAAGTCCTGACTCATGTATTTACTAATTTTGTATTTATAGTACATATACCTACATATAAATTTGAAGTAAATCACACCACGCGTTAAAACCTTCCCATTCAAAACTTTAATACCAAATTTCAGCACCTCGATACCTTAACCCATATTCCTTCTTGGGGACTACATCATACGTCAAAGGAGGTTCTTTTTATGAGACCAAGTGACGGGACGAACAAGCCGCCCAACTGCTAGTAAGTGACGCGCCTGTCCATAACATTTGCAATAAACCAATCAGTGCTTTAAATAAGCCGGCTTTACATTAGTCTGACGTGTCGTGTCGTGACGCGTGAGAACGATATCGGTTTCATACATATAATGTGGATACATTTATACATATGAGTCGCAACCTGACGTGTATTGTGTGTATAAAACTGATACCGTTCTAACGCGTCACGACACGACATGTCAGACAAATGTAAATCCGGCTTAAGTAATCACATTCTGAGAGGCACTGCCATTACTGCGCCTGTCACTCTGTGACATAAATTGACAAGTCCCATGTGCTTGTAATTTCATCTTTTTCACCATTTTGTATTAAAATGAATGCTTAAATGAATTATCCGTCAATGACATTAAAATATTTCAACTATCAAGTTACATTTCAAATATATACAATATATTTTTGCGGTCAAAGTTATGTTAGAAAAAGAACTACGAAAAGTAAACTAAAAATGAGCTTATTCAAATTTTTATATAATATTATTTACTAAACAACTGAAAGATTTTGTGCAAATAAGAATACGGGAAGAATTATGGTAAGAAACCTATAAGTAGTGAATAACCACAAAAGCCTTAAAATCTAAACTGAGATAACAACCGTGCCGGCAACCAAACCCACCCTCCACGGAACCTTGTAACTGTCTTAAAGATCGGGCCCGTTACAGGTCCCATGGTCATGGCTCCCTATATAGTATAGTAGAGTATATAACATATATATATATATATATATATATATATATATATAATATATATGTGTGTGTGTTATATACATATAGGAGCCATCCATCATCAGGCAAATCAACTCTCGCACTATACTGAAATCACTAATTAGAAAGCTGAAACAGTACAGCGCCAACAACTGACCTGTGTGTACATCTCCGTATATTCCAAAAAATATTCTGTATTTATTGTAATAAAGATAATATCTCTAATTATGCGGGGCTGTTCCATTCGGTGTGGTGTGAGAAAAACTGCAAAACATTTAATTGCAAAATAAACTTAATCACATTTCATCGGTAAAATTAAATATTAAATAAGTAATTTTTAAATTTTCGTTCATTATAGCAAAGCTTAAGATAAACTGGTCGATTTGAAGTAAAACAATAAAATTGACAACATCCGTCAATTGTTTCGAATTCGGGCTGGTTTATCGGAGCTCAGTTGTCACCGTAATGATTTGGCAGAATAGTTTTACAAACAAACAAATTAAATGACATTTCGTTTCTATTCCTGATCATATACTCGATGGTTTGAAAAAACAAATATACGCAATTTAGATCCGAAAAGATTAGTTTCATTTCCTATGTAAAACAATCGCGAATCCTAAAAACTCGATATTATAAATATTTATCTCTTTACTTCTCTTCTGAAATATATAAGTCAACTCTTCCAAAGCAATACACTAAGTAAAAAAAAGTATATTTACTAAAAAAGACGTGAAAATTAAAGTAAACACTTACTTTTGGCAAGGTAAATATTTTAGAATTGGCTCTCCGGTGAATTACTTGCGGTGAGTGCCTCATTCTTGTTTGCGAAAGGTCGAGTGCCATGAGAATGTAATGCTACAATTTTGAGAGTAGAAAATAAACCGAGAATGCTTCTGCCAAGTGTACTTGCGTTGTTGTTGAGATTTTGGGGAAGTCGCACACCGTTTGTTGAAACGAAAAAGAAACTTGGTATTATGACAAAAACAACAATTTATTTTTATTATTATGTGTGCTAGGTGGTAAGCGACACGCCTGTCCATAACAATTGCAGTGCCACTCAGAGCTTTAAATCGCAAAAATCTGAGGTGCACTGCCACTGCGCTCGTCACCCTGAAGACAGCTTCCCACGGCCACGGTTTCGTAGAAACGCGCCGTCGGAAGAAGATCTGTTCTGTCTGGTCGGTAACTTCAAAGGCGCCTATGCTCTCGATACAAACCCGAATACGTGACTCGTGCGTCTTCGGCATGATAGCGTCCGGACTCGTCCGTTTCGCAAGACAAATCGTGGCGTTTGAAATCACGGGCCATTGGTACGCAACCTAAAACGTAAGTAGTAAGTGCTTGTAATTTCACCAACAGCCTTATCGCATTTGCTGCATCAAATTCGTATCCATTCCGAATAAGAGAATAAACAAATCTAATCGGGTGTCGCTTGTGCACTAAGTCCGACTCGAACACTCGGACAACTGTGACATTTAGGACCGTAATTTCTCGGATTCGGAACAGGGGGTCTACTGTCGGGGTCGTATTCCAGAACTCTACTCAATGCTCAAGTCAGGATTTTAGTATGATTTCAAGCACTGGAAATACGACCCTAATGGCAATGACTAGAGTATGATTTCTAGTGCCTTAAATCATACTCAAGTCCTGACTTGAGTATTGAGTAGAATTCTGGAATGCGACTCTCGATCTTCGTCCGACATCCGTCCGAAACAATTACTGCCAAATAAGCAATACTTGACCAAATGAAAAGACGCGTGATGCGAATGAAGCTTCATACTTGATACTTGTCTTTTAATTTTGTCGAACATTACTTATATGACAGTAATTGTTTCGGACGGATGTCGGACGTAGATCGAGAGTAGACCCCCTGATACGAATCCGACATAGTGCACAAACGCTCTAATCCTTGAAAAACGCAATTCCTCACGTTACACAGAAATAGATAAGGTGGCAGTACTTCCCTGGTAGAACCATTTCACAAGGAGGTCTATTGCTACCTGCTACTATACACAACAACGTCAGTGCAGTATCCCGGTGGTCGGTACTTATGTCATTTTAAGGTCTGAGGTTATTTCTGAAGTAAACGTATATAGTGAGTGAGATACCCTCCTATTTATATAATATATAATCGCAAATAAATCCGTTTCTATATTCTACGGTGTCTCCAGCGGGAAATACTTGCCAGGTGAAGCCTGAAAACCAGCAAATAGCTGAAGCTTTTACCTTTCTTCGGCTTAGATTTAAGAATTGTTTTATTTTAAGTATTGTTGTATGTTGTCTGTTGAAGAATAAAGGCTTTTTAATATTATTTATTTATAACAACAACGTTTTACTACGATGATATTCAATTATTTTTGTGAAATTACTCCATGCAAAGATCGAACATAAAGAACAATCCTTAGATTCGGCTGGACGCGTACCAGTGACTTCTCCATAAAGCAGTAGATCTTTGTTTTGGTTTTCAACGACTTTTTTGCCGTAACGCCGTCTGTGAGAAATCTATAAAAGTTTTTCTTCACTCAGCCAGGTACTTTTACAGCTACCAGCAGCTGACTAGAGATGTCACTATATAAATTGTAATGTACCATGATATTCAATAATTATAATAAAAAACAACAATTTAATTTATTCATATTCAGGTTAGAAGGACTCACAAATACATACCTTATAGACTAGCATATATAACAATATAAGTAATGTCTACGACGTGTGACGCAACGTGAGTATCCGGTAACCGGCCTCGATAACTTCGGTACATGACACTCTTAATGAAAACTTATCCTTCATGAAAGTCGACGGATGTTGAGTTGGCACTCTCATTAAAAATGTTTAAAAATTAAAATTCACATTGGGATCCCCAAACTGCTCTATAATATTTTTTATTATTTATTTATTTCTTTATAATGTGAATGTTTTTATTCATTTATTTAATAGTTTATTGTACAGGAAAAATACAACAAGTCACAAAGAATACAAGCGAAATTAAAAACAAAAGGTTCTGCTTACTTCTAATAGAAATTTCTTCCTGGAGACCTAAATACAGGACACTATAACTAAAAGAAACACAAGAAAAAAAAAAAATATTAAATTCTTATAAATTATATAAATACTTAGATAAATACATATTTTATAATATAATACCTAAGATATGGATGGAATAGTAGATAAATAATGCTCTTTAACTCTCACTTTAAGAATAGCTAACGATTTACTTTCGTGAACAGTAATAGGAAGTGCATTCCAAAGTCTGACCGCATGAACAGTGAAGGAGTGAGAATAGAAACCGGAAAGCATGGAAAAGATAACTGGAATGTTATACTAAGAAAACATTTGTTACTGTAATCAATTTTATTTACTTTATTTATGTAGAGCTCTTTGTGAAAGAGTTGGCCCAGGGAAGTACTGCCACATTACCTATTTCTGCCACCAAACAGTAATGTCAGCATTACTTTGTTCCAGTTTTGGAGGTAAAGAATGCTGGTGAAATTACAGTCACGTGGGCCTTGTCAACTTATATCTCAGGGCGACAGGGGCAGTGGCAGTGCCCCTCAGATCTTTGCAATTTAAAGCTTTCAGTGACAGTGCAACTGTTATGGACAAGCGTGTAGCTTACTATCAGGTGCACGACTTGACCGTACCGTCATTTTATATTATAAAAAAATATATATTTTCATAAATTTCATTCAGTGTATGTACACTATAGAATACAATTCAAATACAAAATGTTTAAAATGGTACACAAATAAAATATCCTCAGTTTGCGATCATGTTATGAATAAACAATTATAGCGCTTTATAAAAAGTATATCTTGTATAAAGTTTTCATATAAATATCAAATCGACTTTGTAAACTTTACCCACATTTAAACAAAAAGCTGCAAGTTGACAGCCCTATTACGCACGACGTCATAATCCTGCACCAAAGGTACAACCTCTAAGCTTTCTTGCATCAAACATTCACTTTAGTACCGCCTTAAATGCAGGGTTGCCAGGATATTTTAGAAATTTTAGCCGCACCCGGGTTTATGCTTTGTTGTTAAGACTTTATAGCTGGATAATAGACAAGAAACTAGATGGAATGAAGCGGAAAAGTGCGAGTAAGTAAGTTCTTAAGTAAGTATTTTAGTAATATTTATAATATAAAGTTTTTATGACGTTTTTATACGTGGAAGCTGCTCAATATAAAATATATTTGAATAACCAACAGTAATAGTTTTAAAGTACAACAAACTTCCGAGCTATTTGTGTTTACGAAAGTTTTTGATTGCATTTTTCGTTCTAATGTGTTATTAAACTTTATAATTTTACTCGTTCGTGAGCTTGCTATGGTAATTAAAAGTTTACTACAACAGATATAGGGTCAATATTCGCTTAATGCTAATGTTAATCTGATGTTTTTCTTATGTACGTGAGCATCGTAACCGTACTTAAATCATCAGTCCATACGTTCCACTGCTGGATACAAGTCTCCTCAACTTTTCACTGTTCAATGTTCACTGCCTCCATGGCCGTCCGGTTACCATACTGGGCTGCCACTCAGAGGTCCCGGGTTCAAGTCATTTCACAAGGAATTCGTCCTTCGAAATATTTGTATGACCTACATTTATTTCTCTCGTGAGTTTCGATATAATTTGTGGTTGTCTATAAGTCTCACCCCTCATGGAAGAGTGGCATAAGTGGAATTACGTCAAACATGTTTATTGCTCCAATAGATACAGAAAAATATTACCTACATCCTCTCCAATCAGAGAGGTTTGTTACATTTTTTTGTATCTAATGGAGCAATAAACATGTTTGACGTAATTTTACTTATGCCATTCTTCCAAGAAGGGTGCGAAATGTGTATCCATGGCACCTGCGATACAGGGTTTCCCTAGTGCAAGTCTATGGGTGTATGCGTTATTAAATGTTGGTACGTAACTAGAAATTCGAAAAAACCATCGACATTTTTGTGATATCGACGGGACAAACAAGCCGTGCGCCTGGTGTTAAGCGACACGCCTGTCCATAGCAGTTGCAGTGCCATTCAAAGCTTCATATCGCATAGTTCTGAGGGGCACGACTCTTGTCACCCTGAGACATAAGTTGACAAGTCCCATGTGCCTGTAACTCCACCCACTTCCAGCACAGCACCTTCCTTTTATTTCCTATAGTTATACTTCATTTTTATTTTTCCTTTAAAAGTATATAAGCATTTAATATTATTATTTGTGTATTGTTATGTATTAATAATATTTATATGGATATTTCTATCTACATATACATGTTTTTTAATAATTATTATGCAGTGTACTTATAATGATATTCTTTAGATGCAACCTTTTGCATATCCCAAATTGCTACACAGCAATTAGGCCGGCTATTGCACATTAATTTACTATCTTTATGCCTAAGTTACTGTGTTGTATTTCAACTGTAATTTTATGTACAATAAAGAATATTTCATTCATTCAACACCCTTACCTTTCAAAACCTGTAATTGATCTTCCACTGGTCTATCACCGCTGATCACTTAAATAATGAAAGAAAATATTTAAAGTTTATTTCTTAATAATAAAAATACATTCGGGTGTTTTCGTAAAACCCGAGTGACTCCGAAGCTTGAACTTCAGTACATAATGTTGTAAATAGAATTTGCAGAGACGCCCGGTAACGTTCGCATTATTTTCAGAAAATAAAAAACGTGAAGCGACACGATGCAAGTCTAGGCAGGCAATTAATCACTCCGCTTGTTTCATAGACTTTAGATTAGTCTATGGCATGCTTACAAAGTGGCAATACTTAAACTACGATATTAAAGATAAGCTGTTCACATCTTTCAGGTGGTCGAGGTATTTGAAATAAACATTGTAAATGCAAAATGTGCGCAAATGATTATTTACAAAAAGCGACGTCTAAAGCTTCTTATGCTGCTAATAGAATGACTGCATGTTTGCAGTTAATACGTGAAGCTGATAACGAACATGCAAAGATGCAGTTAATCTGGTAATTTATCGTACGAATGAATAGCAGAGTTAAAGCAATATGACGATTTCAAGTGTAATTTGGTTTCCTATGAAATAAAGACATTGGTGTGATCAGACCATCGAGTATATAACCAGAAATAGAGACGAAAAAAGGGCCATCCCTCCTTGGCAATCAACTCATCAGGCAAATGGGCCTTATGTCACTTTTAAATATCAACTCTCGTTTGCGCTGAAATCACAAATTAGAAAACTGAAATAGTACAGCGCCAACAACTGACCTGTATGTACCGTATATTCCAAAACTATTCTGTATTCATTGTAATAAAGACATCTCCAACAATGGGGGCTGGTCTTTTCGGTGGTGTAGGAAAAACAGCAAAACATCTAATTACAAAACAAACCGAATCACATTTCTTTGGTAATTAAATATTAAATATGTAATTTTGCCATTTTCGTCCATTAGAAGAAGTAAAAGAATTGATGAAACCCGAATCGGAGCGCTATTGTCACCGTAATGATTTGGCAGAATAGTTTTCAAACAAATTAAATGACATTTCGTCTTTATTTCTGGTTATATACTCGATGGATCAGACGTGCCCTGCGTTATGGTCGAATAAACATAAACTTAGATAGAAACATGACTGACTTATTTTGCGTCTTATCTTCTTATTCTCCTTTCATCCTAATTAATCGACTTCAATTTTACTCAGTATCTGTACAGAGTGCAACAAAAAGAACAATACAACTTGGAATTAGTAGAACCGAAGCTGCTTAGCCTTGACTACCGCCGTAAAGTTGCCCGCTCATCACTATTTATAATAAAAAAATAAAATAAACAGGATTTATAATAAAAAAATAAAATAAAAATACATTTATTTATCCACAAAACACATAAACAAACATAAGCGAACAATTAAAAGAAAAGAACAGTAATGTGGACAAAACAATGAAGACTCAGCATTGCTGACTTTCAGGCTTCACCTTTTTTTTCATGGAGAGTATTTTTTTTTCACAGAGAATAATTTTTAATTCCGCCTTCCTCTGTCCTTCATCGTGGGACTTCCACCCCTATTTTGTCGATATACCGCGGATACGCACAAAACGTTTCGCTTCCCCGTTTATATGGCGAATGGCTAAGGAGTGGAATTGACTACCTGCAGACTTACTTCCCGCCACACTTGGGCCTTTTCAAACTGAAAGTAAAAAGATATATTAAGTGTGCATTGTACATTGTCGACCTCATCGTCACTTTCCATCAGGTGAGATGGAGGTCAAATGTGCACTTTTTTATATATAAACAAAAATCTAATTTTATTAAACTTAATTTTTTTATTAAATAATAAAATTTATTATTAAATTATACATTTTCTTCCTTAAAAACTAATTTATCGAATACAACAAAATAAATAAATGTGAGACAAAAGGCAGAGGCTCAGCTTGTGCTGGCACGGCGATAAGACCGCGCAGCGCTGTTTTTCAGCCTCTCCCTAATCCCTATGGTCTTGAGCGGGATACATGTCAACGAGGGCATATAGCATAATATATTAAAGACATACATAACACAAAGAAACAATAACAATATTGATATGACATTGATGGACATTATGTGGAGGAAAAAAAAACAATAAAATAATAATAATTATAATGATGAAACTAAAAAAAAATGGTAAAGAAATATTAACATAAACAGTTCATGGAAATCCCTGGTGTATGTGTGTGTGTGTGTGTGTGTGTGTGTGTGTGTGTGTGCATGAGTGATCGTTATTGTGGTGAATGGGATTAGCAGTCATGTCAAAAAAAGTCTACTATTTTTATGATTTTACAATATGCATGTTTCAACTTGTTAACTTTTAGTATCAGAATGACGTGCGCAGCGGCAGTCCTCGTCAGGTATTTGCAATTTAAATGCTCCGAGTAGAACTGGAGTGCAGTGTCGGGTAACACCAGGCGCACGACTTGATCGTAATGACGAGTCATTTGCTGTTGGCCCACTGTTGGGCGCAGGCCTTTTCTCACGGCCTTTTCTTTTCAATCGCAAAGTTCTACTCATACACACACATAAAGCACAACGCATCAACAACTGGAATATCATCAACATTTCAGTCTAAAGATTCTACTGCCGAACATAGGCCCCTCTCAAAGATCGCATCTCCGTAACCGCCAATTTGTGGGAGGTCTGCCCACGCTGCGTCTTCCGCCACTCGA
>NW_020653719.1:10797308-10843976 GCF_003589595.1 Hyposmocoma kahamanoa | reverse complement strand
GTCAACAAACAGTTACACAATACAGGTAGGTTTCAAAAAATTTACAAAGAATTTCCTTAATGAGTAACCAGCACCGTTAACCACATATTACTAACAATATTTAATTATTGAGTAGGAACAGTCCTTATTCATGTATTATATATTACTTATTTGTGTCTTACATATTACAGTTTACGTTCTATTGGTGCCTATAATTAGATATATCTTTCTCAAGAACTTTATTATTTATATATTTCTTAGGTATTTACTTGTGTATATTTTAATTTATTTATTAATAACTTTTTGAAAGTGCCAACTCGTGTGCCGAAAATGTCTATGTCATGAAATTCATTGTTAAAGTAGTTTTTTAATCTGTGCAGAGGTGATCGCTTGTGATATCTTATATTATCTTATATTGTGATATCTTGTGGATATCGCGTAGCGGATTCCCCTGAGAAGATTGAGTAAGAAACTTACAACTCGCTCTTTATAAATAAACTGGAATATAGTCGAATATTCATACAACTATAGCCCCTAAACGAGCAGGCGGTATAAAGCTCTTATTCATTATCCCAAATTCATATAAGTGTACCTCAAGTTTCATTTATTCCCCACACGTCGCCGGTTTTACCCTACGCCGTCGGGGGAAAAAATCACAGCAGTGAATTCCGTAGAGGTTTATTTACAAGTCATTAATCTTAACTTTGCCTGCTTATAACAACTTTGTGGTTTGTTAGAAAAACGTTAGCCGAAGTTTGGGGCCAAATTAGTGTGCACAGTTAATGATCTCAGCGCTTGTACTTCAGCGGTTTGTTTTGTTTGAATACAAGGATGTTGTAAAGCTTTATAAATTTAAAATAAATAAACATTTTAAAATACTTGAACTTGGGTTTCTGTCCCTATTTCAGGATGTCCAATAGTCATATTATAAGAGAATTCACATTTTATCTCTCGACAACAACCTATTTGTACGGGAAAATTAGAAATATTTTACCATAATCGCCACGTTATATTACATAATTTTTTTTCGACATTATTTGACAATAAATAATTTACGTATTATATGCCACATGCTTGTATTTTTTTCGTTATTATATTTTTTAATTTGTTTGTCGTATATTCATGTATTTGTTTACGACATTCATTTGTTTCCTCCATTCCTTGTGTTTTGTCGACATTTATTTGTTTTTCCGAGGTTCATTTGTTTGTTTTCAACATTCATTTGGGTCATTAATTTATTTCTCGTCTATCCGGTGTTGTTTCGACATTTATTTGTTTTGCCGGGGTTTATTTATATATTCCCGATTTGAATTTGTTTCCCAAGATTCATATACATAGAAGTCCAGAGAAGTATGGTCACCATACCTATTTCGGTCGTCAAGCTCTAATGTGAGAAATCGGTTTTTAGAATTTGAATAAGGATCAAGCTATGAAAAGCGGGTCAACGGCCTACCTGCTAACCGTGTTAGGCTAAAAACAATCCTATGTACATTGTTATACTGCCTATCCAGCACAATGTTAAAATCTATATTATTTTAACTAATTAATTAATAACGAAACAAATATATCGAATGTGTTTATATTCATTAGTACGAAACAAAATATATAAGTATTTGAATTTACGTAGGAACTGGCGACAGCCCCGAATTGTACAATACAAATGTTAAACCTTAAATCTTTTTTAACGCTGGAAATTGCGTTACGTATACCACTCATCTCGGGGGAACAGCGAGTTATGTGGGATACTCAGGCGGTAGCCACGTGTACCTATGCCAAGGCAGTATGTAAAGGCAGGGTTCCAGTATAAGCAAATGCTTGCTTATACTGGAACCCTGCCTGTGCCCCGAGGTAGGTAGGGTCCCCCAACACCAGACTACGGCGAGGGAAAAAGATGGACAAACTGGTTTCTGGTACCTGGCGCATATTGTTGTAGGTTTATTAGTATATAGCCTCCTGGTGGTCGGCCTGGGAACAAAACATCGTGTTGTTGCTCTAGGAGGGTGAAGGGTTGTTGGTCTGAGAGTGGTCGAGTTGATTTGTGGTTTCGTTTCATCGATGGTTGATGGGTTTTCTTCACTGAAATAGCATAATACTTTAGATACATAATAATATAAAGTATTTGTAGAACAAATCAACCTATGATTGCTAGCTATAGCACATTACGAACGGTATATATTGTTGGAATTTGGTACAATTACGTTCTCAAACTTCGTCTTCCGAGACCTTCTTCTGTGAGATTACGCTCTCGCAAAACGAGACCATTGCCTCTCACTACCTCTGGCTGTCGACCATTGCGCCCACGATAGTTAGCAACTAGAGATCTCCTCCCACTATGGCAGCCAGGGAGTGCCGCTGAGGGCCCCAAGCGGCACACTCTGCCAGGGTGTGTGCGTGCCGTGTCGATAGTTGCGCCGCAGTCGTGACAGCCGGGAGATGCCTACCAACCTGGTGCCTGCCATTCAATTAACTTAATTACAATTATTAAGCGACATATCCATATCAATGATATTGCTTCCCAAATTTATCACAGTAAGCTTTCTTTATATGCTGATGACCTAAAATTGTATAATGCTGTGTACCATTTAATTGTCCCTGACACAGAATCACGTAACTTTTTTATGTCTCACCTTGTCGTACAAATATACTTCTGAATTCGCCTTTGTGTAGAATGTGTCGTTTTTATAACACAATTAAAAATTACAATTCAATTGGTCTTGACATTTTTAATGATTATTTCTATAAATTTAAATATAAATTGCGTGTTCCTACAGCTTAATGGTTTATTTTCATTGTTATTTCTTTTATCTTTCACAAAATATTTAATTAATACATTTGCGTTGTTATATGATTGATGTAAAATCAACTATTTATTCTGATCTTATAATCAATTCTTTTCCTTAAATTTTAGTGCATTAATGAATAATTGGATTATTTATATTTAAAATTGTTTTTATTTTATTATTATTTATATATCTGGGCATATATTGAGTGATATGGATACACATAACAACTGTGCCTTACCAAATGTTGTATTTTAGTCTCATTTTTTCTGTGTAATCTGTTGGTGTTCCAAATGAATAAATAAATAAATATCCAGTCAGTTGCTGGTAGCTGTAAATGCCTAGTAGGTAGAGTATGCCATATGATTACGATAACAAAAAAAGAAGCCTGTTTAAAATAGAGAATTTGCCAACTTTATATCACCACATGTACAGGTTCAAGACGACGTCAGGTTTCATACTTAAATTTAAATTCAACTCAATAGCAGGTAGCTAAGTTCTGCACCGCGTTAAAATAATGTATGCCACCGATACTATAACAAGAAGCCTGTTTGAAAAAGAGAATTTGCCAATTTTATATCACTACGCTCAGACAGTGTAGTGAAAACCACTTTAAATAGTTTATAGGAAAACGTAACTTTATTTCTAGAACCACATAAGTCAAAATCCAACATCATTCGTTTAAATTAATACATCTACCGGCTAAATCACATAAGTCAAATTCATTTGTTATTTCATAAATTTGTAACTTTATTCTAGAGGCGTCTTTTTCAAATTTATCATCCCCCTCACATCTTCCAACACTATAAACAACACAAATATATATATATATTTATACATTAACAAATGAAGCACTTTTTTTAAATATGTGGTTTAGTCCGCTGACCCTAGATTTATCATCACAGTTATTATTCGCTAGTTACACTCAAGTAAAATCTAGTCTAAAACACGTGTCTTCGAAACGGGCCCGAACAACCGATAAATAACCCCACTCTTACATTTCAGTCAGAATTGAAACCGCCGGAAAAAATAACACGATGACGGTGTTGCCCTTTTATAAAACGAAATCATATCTAAACCAACAGAAATATATAGAATCATGATAACAGGTTCAAGAGGACGTCAGGCTTGATACTTAAAATTTAAATTCAACTCTATAGCTCTTGACACCTCGACTGTATGTGACTTTGCTAATTTTTTCTCATACTAACATAATTATTTATCAACTTATGTTAGTATAATTACAATTACTAAAGCGACATTTCTAATCACCTTCTGGTACCTATAAAGGTACCAGTCTGATCTTATTCACAGATAGCGCTATGGCAAAAAAGTCGTGAAAAAAAAACAAAGTTCTGCCACAAGCACAGAACAATTCGTAAGGTCCTCTGGTTCGTAGCGTGGTTTAGTAAGTTGTAAGTAAGTGTTCGATCTTTGTATTCTTAATTATAATTCATTATTAATTTAATCATAAACAGAAATTTATTAAGATCATTTTTTTAATTTTCATGGTGAATACGTAAGAAACAAAGGGCGTTTAATACCGTTTCGCATAGAGAGAACCTGGTTTTGTTACTGTACCGTGTGTGTACCGTTCTTCAACCTCCACCGGCTATACTATTCCTACAGCGTTGCCATGTCTATTCAATGGGAATAAAAAGCACTGTTGGTTTAGTAGATTTTTAAGACTTTAATTAAGAGTCTATTCAACTTGAAATGGCCTTGATTCCGCATTACAGTGAGTGTTGAATCCAATCACTTAGAAAAAAGTATATAGTATAATCTCAGTACAGAGTACTAAAAAAACCGACCTCAAAAGTACGTGGAATTACGTCTATTTGCTAAGTTTTATTGAAATATCCTTAAATTCGCCACTATAAAGGACTTGACACTGGAGATAATAAAAATCGGTCCTCACTACTTAAAGTATATTGAGAGAAAAACGCCTCGAATTGGAGAAACAGCAAAATCAACCATTAAAATAATTGCTCCTAAATTAAAGTTAGGCGCTATTTATAAAAATTTATCTTCATGCGCGAACAGCCACCCTTAAAAATGGATAATTTTCATCAAAATGAAATGGGACCACTATTGAAGTACCCCCTTTCCAACAAAAAAAGAATCATGAAAACCGGTCCACAAATACCGGAGTTATCGCGTAATACAATACATCTAAAAAAAAAGAACATACAGTCGAATTGAGAACCTTAATTCTTCAATAGGTACTTTACATATACCAATGATTTCTTTTCAATATCAACTGAACTAAATAGAACATATACACTATACGATACACATTTTTCAAATAGCTTTAAATTCGTTTGTAAAAAAATAAATTCTAAAATAAAGCCAATGTCCCTGCCGTATTAACACGGGAAAATTTTTAATTCGAGCTGAGGTACTATAGACTTTTCAGTGATTTAAATGTCAAAAGTCTCGATATTCCCGAGACTGAAAACATCAGTCTCGAATCTCTAAAATGTCAGAAAGTTGTCGAGACTCGAAATTTTCGAAACCAAGATTCCCGGGATGAAAGGCATCATCATCAGAACCATCCATGTCCAGTGAGCACCTGCACCAACCTGTAGGACAGATCCGTATCGTCGGTGTAACCTAAGCAAGGTTCATGTGCGCTGCTCACGTTTATAAGACCAGTAAAATTGCTCAAATTTTATTCAAAACTCATAGTTCACTCGTGATATTTGCTTACAAACACGCTAGGGTAATGACTTGTAAATAAAGGCGGGTAGGCAGTCATTAATAACCGGTGCTGTCTTGCGCAGTTCCTTCGAGCAATTACCATTACACTTTGTTAATATACGTATGTGAGTCTTACTTATGCATGCTACCGCTGAATCAGGTGGTTGTAACTCGGGGAAATCAGACTCAGTTTTTGTAACTATTGTTTTATAAAAGAGCCACAGATGTTTTTTTCTATCTACTTTATCTTGCCGTCAGCCTTAAGGTGCTTTTCCACCAGCAAAGAGATACGAAAAATTTGTATGGCAAAATTTTCTCCTAGCATGGCCTGAATTGAAATATTTGTTGATGTATTATTGAACCGTATTGCTATACACAAAGAGTATTTATTAACTCAGCAAAGGAAACACAATTGCTCGCGCGAGCTCACGAGGGCCGGCACAAACTCGCGCGAGCTCGCTATGGTCATTAATATCAATCGCGAGATTGTGGGATACATACGATTTGAGATTTTAAAAAGGATGGGTTCATCTGATAGTTAGTTCGTTCACATATTTAATAATATCGAGACATGTTACTTCAATAGCATGTTTATCGCTAGACGGACGGAACATCACTAAATCTTCACTACCCCACAAGCGCGATCTCGCACGAGCTCTCGAGAGCTCTGGCTATCAATATCGTTCGCGAGCTCGCATCATCAATGCCAGTTTTTGGTGGAAATAGACTGGCGAGATTACATTTCTCGTCTCGCTTCTCTGGTGGAAAAGCATCCTTGACTATATGCAGATCATAATGGTAAGAGTGCTACTCTCCGTGGAGCCCAACCCTACAGATAGTGTAATCAGGTATTTTGCTGACTATTGTAATCAAAGATGTCACGCCATTGATTTTACTCGTCATATACTTTCAGGTACGGTGAGCTACTGAGTTAGTTGATTTCAGTGATATTGTAGCCGGGTTCTGTGTGACAATAAGACTGTAACAGTAATGTGAACAGACCGCGTGCGTCTAACTGTCATGACATAATCTCTGTACAGAGTACTAAAAAAACCGACCTCAAAAGTACGTTGAAATACGTCTATTTGCTAAATTTTATTGAAATATCCTTAAATTCGCCACTATACAGGACTTAACACTGGAGATAATAAAAATCGGTTCTCACTGCTCAAAGTATATTGAGAGAGAAACGCCTTGAATTGGAGAAATAACAAAATCAACCATTAAAATAATTGCTCCTTAGGTAAAATTTAGGAACTATTTACAAAAATGAATCTTCATGCGTGAACAGCCACCCTTACCACCCTTAGAGGTGGATGATTTTCTTCAAAATGAAATGGGATCACTATGGAAGGACCCCCTTTCCAACAAAAAAACAATCATGAAAATCGGTTCACAAATACCGGAGTTATCGCGTAACGTACATACAAAAAAACCTGGGCACCCGAGCGAGTCTGGCTTAAATTTGGTGCACGCGGCGGCCCACGCGGCCACCGCGCGGTTTTATTATTCAGAATGATTTAAATGTTGTTGCTAAATAAATAGAAGGCAGATTGTATTAATTGAGCGGTCGCCGCGCGTCGGCCTCGCGAGAACTTTCTCCTCGTGTAACTGGGCGCTAAGGATGTCGATGAAATTATAGACACGTGGAACTTGTCAATTTATGTGTAAGAGTGAGGGGTGCAGTGGCAATGACCCCCAAATCTTTGCGATGTAAATCTCATAGCATAACTGCCTCCGTGGCCGAACGGTTACAATGCCGGACTGCCACGCAGAGGTCCCAGGTTCGATTCCCGGGCCGGGAGAAATATTTGTATGGCCTACATTTATTTCTCTCGTGAGTTTGGGTGTAATTTGTGGTTGTCTATGTGTGTGTCCATGGCACCCGCGACACAGGGTTTCCCTAGTGCGGGGCTATATTGAGTGTGAGCGTTATTATTATTATTATTATTATAGCTGCAGAGCGTGTTACCATAGCGAATAATCGGGGCAATAAGAAGTCAAGCCGTGATAAGAAACCAGAAATTAGTGATAATTATATTTTCCCTATCTTTTAGTACGTTGGTGTTGTAGGAAATGACTAAGGCATAAATCCACGAGACCGTCGGCATCGTTAACCTTGTATTTATAACATTGAAAGCTTTGCTGCTATCATGAAACGGCGTCTAGGTAAGCGTGTCGACAGTTTACACGAAATCACTTTTTTTTAATTTAGACGACTTCTGACGCTTAGCGGTAAGCACTGTTTGCGCAATGAAGCGGTCTTCTTCGAATCAATTTGGCAAATGAACTTTTCTATCTCGTTTCTGTGTTTTAACTGCCTCCATCTGCCACTGAGGTCCCGGGCTCAAATCCCGAACCGAGAGAAATATTTGTATGGCCTACATTTATTTCTCTCGTAAGTTTGGGTGTAATTTGTGGTAGTCGATTTGTCATGGCACCCACGATACAGGGTTTCCCTAGTGCGGAGCTACACGTGTGTACGTTATTATTATTATTTCTGATCTGGTTGACCTGGTTAGTGCCCCAGACTTAAGTTCATTGCTCTGGTACTCATAGTACAATGAAACCTCTATTGTGAGACCGGGTAATTGGTGGTGGTTTGTTTTGCACGTATAGCGAGTGTTATGCTATATATATAAATTAATAATGCCGGATTCGATACGTGAGATATTTATTGTTGAGATATTTACAATGAGAGATGATCGTAGACAGATGGAAGACTTCTTCTTCTTATTTATTAATGACTTGTTCTGTGTCGTTTACAATTCCGCCAACGTCACGTCGGTAGCCTCTACACGGGAGGAGATAGATTTATTTTCAAATATAATTTTGACCATCACTGCTGTCTGTGAGACTCTAAGTGGGTTTATTTAAATGCAGTTGCAACATCACAGGAGAAGACAAAGCATAGCCTAATAAATCAGGGTTACTAGTAAATGTTTTAGGTAAATGAATGAAGGAGGGGGAGGCCTATGTTCAGCAGTGGACGTTTTCTGGCTGATATGATTATGATGAATGAAAAAATGCACGCAATGTAGTTATACACAAGGGCTATAAGAAAAAATAAAAAATAAATAAATAGACAAACAAAAATTTTAAAAAAATAGCCCACCTCAAAAGTACGTGGAATTACATCTATTTGCTAAGTTTTATTGAAATATCCTTAAATTCGCCACTATACAGGACTGGACACTGGAGATAATAAAAATCGGTTCTCATTACTCAAAGAATATTGAGAGAAAAACGCCTTGAATTGGGGAAATAGCGAAATCAACCATTAAAGTAATTGCGCCTTAAGAAAATTTAGGCGCTATTTATAAAAATGAATCTTCATGCGTGAACAGCCACCCTTAGAGGTGGATGATTTCCTTCAAAATGAAATGGGACCACTATGGAAGTACCCCCTTTCCAACAAAAAAAGAATAATGAAAATCGGCTCACAAATACCGGAGTTATCGCGTAACATACATACAAAAAAAAGAACATACAGTCGAATTGAGAACCTCCTCCTTTTTTGAAGTCGGATAAAAATAAATTTATTTAAAAAAGGAAGAAAAAATATAACATTATTTGGTGTTATTGCCAAAAATTTTTTTTACAATTTAGGCTTCGATACAGATGGAAGACATTAGGAATAGAAAAGTTAATAAATCTTCAAGGTGATCATAGTGAAGTGCGGTGCCACAAACCTATTATTTCTTCTTATCCTATCGAGACATACACTATAATTTTTGCCATCGTGCTAAATGGGGTTTCCAATCATTGATTGTTGCCCAAGTTGCGCCAGAAGTACAGACACAAATGGTACGTCACGTGGAGAGGCTCCTTACGTTCACTCCATTTATCACGACAACGTGTCGCCATCTCTGAGGTCCAATTTTCAATCCCCGGCCGGGTCAATGTAGTAACTAAGTTTCAAAATTGTATGTCGAGTCTGGTTGTTTATGGTACCGTCGTTGTTTCCGATTTCCATAACGCAAGTGCTTTAGTTACTTACATATTTATCGGCATTTGTAAACCGATTTTTAACCGACTTCAAAAAAGGAGGAGGTTCTCAATTCGACTGTAGGTATGTTCTTTTTTTTGTATGTATGTTACGCGATAACTCCGGTATTTGTAAACCGATTTTCATGATTCGTTTTTTGTTGGAAAGGGGGTACTTTCACAGTGGTCCCATTTCATTTTGAAGACACGCATGTATATTCATTTTTTTAAATAGCGCCTAACTTTAATTTAGGAGCAATTACTTTAATGGTTGATTTTGCTATTTCTCCAATTCAAGGCGTTTTTCTCTCAATATACTTTGAGTAGTGAGAACCGATTTTTATTATCTCCAGTGTCAAGTCCTGTATAGTGGCGAACTAGAGGATATTTCAATACAACTTAGCAAATAGACGTAATTCTACGTACTTTTGAGGTCGGTTTTTTAGTACTCTGTACTGAGATTATGATGATTCTTTGTTTTATTAGAAAGAGGGAACCTCAGTATTGGTCTCATTTAATTTTGAAGAAAATATTCCATCTCTAAGGGTAGCAAACCCGATTATGAATCCTGTTTCGTACACTTTCCTTTAACCGATTTCAATAAAACTCGGTTTTTTTATAAAAAAGTTACAATTATTTATTCAAACATATTTGATCACTTCGTGCATCTATTTTAGATTCTCGCTTCTTCCACGACCTAAAAAACGGATTTTTTAATTTTTCAAACTGAAGAGGCTATATTCCCCGGCAATGTTACAGTCGAACGGAGTCAGGTATTCAAGTTGAAGTAGGTACTTGTTACGTACACCGAGCCAAACACTCCGCGCCCCGAGCCCCAACCGAGACCGCGTCGCCGTTCCCCGCACCCCGCACACAGCGACGTACTGAGTCGCCGCTCCCTGCACCCCGCGCACCGCGCCGACCGCCTCCTCGCCGACATCTCTACTAGATGAGAGAGTTAATTTAGTACTTAAGTAGGAGCATGTTGAGCAATAAACTTGGTGATAGTGGTTAGTAGTCAGTGTTTCATTTACGATCCTGATCCCGAGAAGAGCAAGAACCCCATTGATTGATCTGGATCAAGAACCTGAACAAATACAGTCCACCGAACGTTAACGATCCTACGAGAGCTAGAACACCAACAGTACTATAGTAATAAATAGTAGTTAATGAATTTTTGAAACTGTGATGTAATTACAGTCTCAAAAGAAATGATACTCTTATTATGAACATTCAAAAAAACCCCTTTCTAGTCAAGTAATAACAAACCGCGCCTAAATTAAGAAAAACCGCAACATAAATTGCTAAAATTGCGTAACAACCGAAAAGCTGAAAATTCGAGTTACAACGTTACAACATAAACGGCTGTACAGGAATATTAAGTGTAGGTTTGCATTATACAAAGGGTAATTAGAAATTTAGGGCAAGAACACACGCCCTTAATCTTAATTTGCATGGTAACTAGGGTCATGATATGCTCTAAGAAGCCTAAAAAGATATAGTTAATGTAAATTACCCCATCTTGTTGATGAGTCTTTCGGAGAGGAGAAAACATTCTTAACCGTCTTCAAAAAAAGGAAGAGGCTCAATTCGACTGTATTTTTTTGTGTATGGATGTCACGCGACTACTCCTTTTGTTGGCAAGGAGTTTTTTAAATTATTTTTTTAATATCAAGTGACGGGACGAACAAGTTGTGTGTCTAAGCTACACGCCTGTCCATAACAGTTGCAGTAATACTCAGAGCTTTAAATCGCATAGATCTGTGGGGCACTGTCACTGCGCCCGCCACCCTGAGACATAATTTGACAAATCCCATGTGCCTGTAATTTCACCAGCCCCCTTACCCTTTAAAAACGAAACACAGTAATGCTGACATTACTGCTTGGCGGCAAAAATAGGTAAGATGGGAGTACTTCCCTAGACGAACTCTTTCGCAAGGAGCTCTATTACTACCAGGGGGTGCCTCAATAGTGGTCCCATGCAAATTTGAAGAAAATATTCAACCTCTAAAGGTGGAAGTTAGAGGATGAATTCGGTTTATTGTTTTAGAATAGAATACGTTTATTTGCCTGAATACAATATTTACACAGATCTTTAGTAAAATTAGGTAGGTACATTGTATTCAACCTGCTCGCAGGTGTGCAAATGATGATTGAATTTCACATTTGGTCTCTATAGTTATAAATTAAGTAATATCAGTATTTGTACCTTCTAAATATTCTTTAATACTGTTGAAGCAATGTGTCAAAAGTAATTTTGCCAATTGTAATTTAAAAGTTCTTGTAGTGAATTAATTTAATTAGTTAAATTATGAAAAATTCTTAAACACATATTGAATCAGTTATTCTAATTTCTGGTAACAAGATTATGTCAATATCTTTTCATTTAAAAAAAAATCTTTGATGTTGTATATACACAGACCTTATAACAAGTCAAATAATTTATTTTTAAATAGAGTTTAGTAACAATAGAGTGCCTTGTAAAAGAGTTTGTCCAGGAAGGTACTGCCACCTTACCTATTTCTGCCGCCAAGCAGTAATATGAACATTACTGTACCAAACGTAATATTGCTGTACCAAAAGTAAGTAGTTTAAGTTTTTAAGATTGTATAATTGGAGATTTATATTTCTTTAAAGAATAAGTGCCCTCTGCCCTTCTTTACAACCCCTTACAGGGTAGCATATAATAAGGACTTATAATTATGTTATTTAAGATCTTTGTATGCCTGTAATAAATTTAAATTGAAAACTTTAAACCGGAATTTGGAAGGGTAAGGCTGCTGGTGAAAACTTATGTCTTAGAGTGACAAGCAGTGACCCTAAGATCTTTACGATATAAAAAATTTCACCCACTTTCCGTAAACCAATTTAAACAAAACTTGACAAAAAGATGTAATTCCACGAACTGTTGAGATCGGTTTCTTTTTTTATAAAAAAAGATATAAAATTCAGTTACTAATTACTAACAACCCTTAGGAAAGGAAAGACATACGCATTCTAACAACACGTTGACCGAGAGTCGCCAGTCATCCAGGCAGGGAGGAAGCATGTCCAGTTGGCGCTGTATCTTGAGCGCCGCGTGAGACGCGGTGATGTAGGTGGTAAGGTACGCGGCATCATCGGCGTACAAGGCCAGTGTGGCCCTTTCCATCAAGGGGATGTCATCCATGTATCGAGCGTAACACACGGGTGACAGACAGCTTCCTTGTGGTACTCCGGCGTTGATGGTGCGTTCTGAAGAGGTCACATGCTCCACCGCTACGTGGTAGCGGCGACCTTTCAGAAAAGATTCCACTGTCTTAACTACTCGACGAGCAGTAGTAGAAGTGGAGACCTTGTATAACAGGCCGGGGTGCCAGACGCGATCGAACGCCTTCTCCATGTCCAGGAGCACTGCGATGGCGAGTGCCTTCTTGTTACAAGCCACCGTCATGTGATGGAGCATTCTGGCGAGCTGGAGAGACGTGGAGTGTTCACCACAGGGAGTTGAACAAAAAAGCTGTCCCGCGCGCCCAACGCCCGCCTACGGGCGGGGCGTACAATTCCTCCCGAGGGACGAAGCGGAGTACCATCTGGTGCAGCGGTACCTAACTACCCTGAAAGAGGGCATCTCCTGGTTCGCCTACTCCCTCCCAGCAAAAAGATCCCTCAAAGTGGCCATCCGTGGCCTACCAGCAGAGACTGACACCGAAGACATACTGCAGGAACTCCGGGAGCTCGTCTTCGGCCCTGAATACGCATGGCCGATCAGGGCGCGCGCCGGCCCTCCGGGTTGCCTCTATTATGTACAGTTCCAGCGAAACCCAGACACCATCCCCCGGATCTATGAGGTGAGAGAGCTGATCTGCATGTCCGGGGCGCGCATCGAAGCCTGGCGCGGAAAACAAGGCACCGCGCAATGCCACCGCAGCCAACAATTCCGGCACTCGTCGCATAATTGCCACCGCAAGCCTGCGTGGGTGCGATGCGGCGAGAAACACGCCGCCTGCGACTGCCCGCGCCTGTTGGTGGAACCGCCGACGTGTGCCAACTGCGGGGGCCCCCACCTCGCCAACAACACATCTTTTCCGCACCGAAAATCTGAACAAGAAAGCCGGCACTATAGCCCGCACCGTCGACGCCGACCGGAACGACTATTGGAACAGGTCTCTCCGACTATGACGATGACAGCTTAGTAGTCAGATTTAGTAGGATATTACAAGTAGGTAGTTTCGATTTTGTATGAAAGTGATGTATCTGTTACGCAGTAACTATTATACTTATAACTGGAAAACGTGTGAAGTCCATAATCCGCAATGGGTCAGCGTGGCGGACTATGGCCTAAATGCTCGCCTGAGGGGAGACCCATACCCAGCTGTGGGATATATAAGTGGGTTGATCATGATGATTACTAATAATAACCAAAACATGTATAATTGTGTAACTAAGAGCAGGCCCATAAATCCCACTTCTGAACTCTAACTTTCAAACTCCGGGAACATAATTGGATTTTCAAAACTCAAGACGCTGAAGGTTAACGTGATTTAATAGTGGAAATTCATTAAAGACCAAGTTTCAGACATTCAGGGACGTTTCGGGGACCTCAAATTGGTCACACAAATTAGTCACGCTATGGTCACGCGCCTGGGCGGCGAACCGTTGGAGCCGGTTATTAATTGATCGCTATTCTCGGCAAATCTAGAAGGGTTGCCGTCCCCTAACGAATAATTTGACACGCGATAAATCTATGGTCTTAATTGCCTTTGGATCGAGAATTTCAACCTAGGCTTATTGATATAGAACCCTATTGCGACCTTACCTATATTGTTTAGTTGTATTTTCATACTGATCACTTTACATGAATGACAATTAAGGAGAACGTTCTCAATTCGTTTGATTTTTTTGTATGTATGTGTGTATGTTCATTTGTGAACGGATTTTGATGATTCCGTTTTGAAAGAGAGTACCTCAGTATCGGTCCTACTTAAATTTGGAGAATATATTCCACCTCTAAAGGTGGCAAACTAGAGCATGAATCCGGTTTCGCGCACTTTTATTTTACAAGTATCTTAGAATAATAACGCATAGAATGATACTTTCATATCAAACGAACTGTCACAAGTGAGGCAAAAATCAAATTCATGTAGGCTAGTTTTAGTAGTAGGTTAATTTTCGGTTTTAGTGAATATTTATATAAAAATACAAGTTGAAACGCGTTACTTCCTTGTGGAATGTGATGTTAGTATCTATTTTATGTTTGTCTGTCATTTTTAGCTAAAATTCTTGATCTGTTCGCGGTACAAGTTGACCTTGAGCACTGAAGGCCCGCCCGCTCGTGTAGGCCCATTGGGAGCGCTTCAACTTGCCTGACTTAGCGTGTGCGGACTAGGTTTCTATGCGTTATTATTCTAAGACAATTATAGTATTATGCATAATTATATCCAATTGTACACGTCTGTGTCGTCTACTGTGTTCCGTACCGTGTGTTCCCTGTTGCCGAATCCACTGAAAATCAGCGTCGCCGCATATGCAACAGGACGACACAAAGCTGAGTGGATGACGGATTCCGAACAGCACAGCATGCACACGTTATGGCGTATCGCTTGATTATTTATTGTTACAGTTATTTGCTTCCTGTTAGTGTGTTATTTGTGTGTATTATCTAATTGTTGTTTTTTTCCCTTGTTATAATTATGTTTCGTAATTGTTAAATGTATGTGTACTGTGTTGTTTCTTTATGAAATAAATATTTCTTTCTTTCTTTCTTTCTTTCAAAAAGTTATAATTATTATGATGCCAAGCAACCGGATGAACAAGTCGTGCCTCTGGTGGTAAGCGACATGCCAACCCATTAACTGTTGAAGTACTATAAAGCTTTAAATCGCAAAGACCTGAGAAGCACTGCCACCGCTGGCGTCATGCGTTGACAAGTCCCAAGTACCTGTAGATGTTTAAATTAAATATTGTAATGATAAATGTATTCAAATGTATATTTACAAAGAACAACCCGTAGAGTTTCTTGCTCATTCTTCTCAGGGGAATCTGCCTTACGAAAGAGCACTAGAGTATAATCAGTATGACGATTTGAAGCATAATTTGCCTGTGAAACGAAGATAATTTGACTTTAACTTTGTAAATTCAACTCTAGACCATAAAAATGTTTGACCACTTGCAATATGTATAATAATAATAATAACGCACACACTCAACATAACCCCGCACTAGGGAAACCCTGTGTCGCGGGTGCCATGGACACACACATAGACAACCACAAATTACACCCAAACTCACGAGAGAAATAAATGTAGGCCATACAAATATTTCTCCCGGCCCGGGAATCGAACCCGGGGACCACTGCGTGACAGGCCGGTAACCGTTCGGCCACGGAGGCAGTTGTGTATAATTGTAGTTGTGTATAATGTATAATTTCCTTACTGAAAGAACGTAACTAAAATGTAAAAGTTCTGTAAAAATCTATACGGTTTAAAATAAAACTTTATTTAACGAGATCATATTTCACAATTTTGCAACACAACGTGTATTTAAAGAAAAGTAGCGAAAGTACTTCAGCTGGGACCCGTACTCCATTTTGTTACACCCTCTATACCGTGGAGGGTGCAAATTTAAAAATACAATTTAGGATCAAACGTAACTTCAGAATCCCTTAACAATTTAGATGTTAACAGCGCTTTGTACAGTCAACAGAGAAAATGGCAATATATAAAATTTTATGAGACAATAACTCTAAACCTCTCAATATTATACGTCACGTTTGTGGAAACGATTCCATAACGACTGCCATTCGTTCAACTTGTTTATTTTATATTTTGATGGTGCGATACGATCACGATGCGATGAGTGACGACTCATTTCAGATATTATAGTAAACAATTTTAAGCATTGTAAGGACATAACATACTAAATGTGGTCATTAATAACTAAAAATGATAGAAGATATATACTTTAATCTGTCTTCATTCAATTATAATTCCATAAACCATATGACAAAGGCGCTCTTTTTAGTTCTTAACGAAAATTCTATTATCTATGGTGCTGGGTACTGAGCTGAAAAATTCAATTATGGTCAGATGAGTTTCAAAAAAAGATCGTCTTATTTTTTCTAATTAAACGAGTCTCCTTAAACGCGTCACTGTGTTCCCGAACAGAATAACGTTACCAACGCGAACATTACTATATTTGTGAAATTATGAAAAAACAAATTATTTTATTAAATAATGTCTCTAAATGTTATATAATATGCAGATACAAAGACGTAACCATTTAGCAAAAAACAATTAATATAAAATATCAAATATGCCGCTTCTCAAACGCTCTACTGCGCCCTGATTGGTTTAAATATAATCGGTACTTGACCAATCACGGACACATCTATTCTACATATTTACTTTTTTGTTTTGTAGCGTTTGCTTGGTTATCGTTTGACTTTGTAGTCGATGATTGTTAACAATAATCTTTAAATGTTGGTCGTGTTTTATTGTTTTATATTTACTCATAGAAAAAGTATTCTATGCAATCATTACATAATTAGGTCTTAAAATCCTGGATTAAAGGCCTATTACTTGGGGCGAGTGGGCAAGACTTAAGCCTCGTGGCTTGTGACCTTAAGAATTCCTCATTATGCAACAAAAGCATAAAATACTATTAGCTATCTACTAGGGAGTTATACCCAGTCTCGTAGACCAGGCCCTTGATAAATTGTCTTCTATTTCCTCCGACTCAATCACCGTCATTAGTCCTCAACGCTAGCCCAATACGGGTTAAGGACTTCACATATTTTCTAAGGGTTGTGAACCATCTTCCACGTGCATATTTTGTCACGATGTTTTCTTGCAACGTTAGCAAGAAGTATTTCCACTAAATATTCACAAATATCAATTGAGAAGCAAACATTACCCCACAGTAGTTTAGGATAGATAAGACTTCAGCTTATAAATTATTACGGCTTCCTAATCTACTGCGGCCCAGCATTCTTGACACTCTTTAAGAAACTGTAAAAATTATTGCTAATCAGATGTTGACAATACCAATTAATTATTAATAAGCCTTTTTAGTGGTAGCAACATTATACTAACTTTGATGCGAGAGTTGGGCGTAAATAATTCGACGGCTGCTGTGGTACAAAATGTAAGCAACAAGTACGTAGGTACTGAGTCCACTCCACACAATCCACTACCAAATCCTACACTAGTTTTTTTCTCAACCTCAAATTACCCTACACCTTCTAAACATCCCAAGCGACAAACCCAGCAATCTTCTACGCGCCACATAGAAGCTTCTGGAGAACTCACTAGTGGTCAGCCTTACAGGTGTCGAGCAAGCTGGTTCAAGAAACATTTGTAGTCAGTTTAGTGTTCAGATTCTGGCTCAGACACCTTTTACAGGCGGAAGACTCTGAAGAATTATTCAACTTCATCCCACAATCCCCTATCCTCCTCCGAAGCACGCGTGCTGGCTTGCGTAGTCACCGTTTTACAACTTGCCGTATTCCATCGCGAACTTCAAGATTTAGTGGTACCTTTTTCTATCCCACAATCGGTAAATAGAATTCACTTCAAGCGCTTGTATTCTCTCTCTCCTACGATTTGAGGTCCTTCAAAGGAAACATGAAAAGGCATCTTGTAGGCATGCAAAGTGGAGATAGCAAGGCCGGTGACTGTAGGTATCATCACTGCACTAGATTCCTTCATGTTTGGATTCCACTTTCCATCAGGTAAAGTGATCTGCCTGTAACATATAAAAAATAACGACTGAGAGATCTGGATAACGATTTATAAAACACAGATCAGGCTGTACGAGAAAAATGATGGTGAAATTAATCAATTTGTTAAGAAGTCACACCACACAAGGTGTATTTGTTAGTAATAAATAAATTTGCCTGACAACCACACTAATTGTCTGGTCTCAGACTCGGGAATTCCCTGTACTCATAGTACATTCTTTCCGTTGTTCCGTTACTTTAGTAAATGATTACCTAATTCATTCTGTGGCACTTCCCAGAACACCCAGACCAGAACCAATGAATTTTTTTTTTCCAATTTGGTCCTTGCGGGAATCTAACCGGGACCTCCTCAGTATAAGCTGTTGAGCCAGCGAGGTTATCCGTACCGAGGTCTTATAAAGAAGGTACATCTATGTTTGTGAAAAAAATCCCAAATCGTTATCCTTCCTTTTGGTGCCGCCGCAGCCAGTTAAAAGTTAAAAATCGTCATTAGTAAAAGGTCCTATTATAATTCAGGCTATTTATCCTCTGCAACGGGGTGAATAAATAACCGATCGGACAGATTTACGGTGCGCGCACGCAAATAACGTGGCAATTATGCGTTAACACGAAAATTAAAACTTGCTAGCGGTTTAACGGGGACATACGGGGTGTTTCGAAAAAGCGGAAAACATAAACTCGCGGCTGCAGTAAAACTTGGTTATAAGTTCGAAAACACTCAAAAGGAATCATGACATTGGTATCGATGAGAAAAGTTTTTGGACATGGACACAAAATCCATAATTAAAAAAACCGCTAAGTGAAATTCTTATTCTGTGTTGTGTAGTGGCGATCCTGTCCTATTCCGCGTACTAAGTAAAGTCGTTTTCTCTAACGATTAAGTCCAATTCTACACTACAAAAACAAAATCCAAAATAACACGTCTTCTTTCACACTAAACATACAATCCACCGTATTTACCTTAGCGTGCTAAATTCAACGCTATGGCATTCGCTGTAAGATAGTTGAAATATCATGTTTCATGGAAATAGAAGTCCAAACTCATAGTACTACGGTTTCGTTTAACCAAGGTAAATGACTCTTTTATGGGGAACTGCATAGATTTTTACAATAAGATTCCCGAGCATATAAATATCAAGATTATCATTTCCTAAGTTTAAAAAGTACATTAAAAATACTTTGATTGAAAAGTTATCAATCAAGTAAGTCATATTGAGTGTGTGCGTTATTATATATTATAATTATATTATATATTATAATTATATTACATAATCTCAGTACAGAGTACTAAAAAGACCGACCTCAAAAGTACGTGGAATTACGTTTATTTGCTGTTTTATTGAATTATCCCCTAGTTCGCCACTATACAGGACTTGACACTGGAGATAATAAAAATAGGTTCTCACTACGACACTACTCAACGCATATTGAGAGAAAAACGCCTTGAATTGGAGAAATAGCAAAATCAACCATTAAAGTAATTGTTCCTAAATTAAAGTTAGGCGCTATTTATAAAAATGAATCTTCATGCGTGAACAGCCACCCTTCGAGGTGGATGATTTTCTTCAAAATGAAATGGGACCACTATGGAAGTACCCTCTTTCCAACAAAAAAAGAATCATGAAAATCGGTTCACAAATACCGGAGTTATTGCGTAACATACATACAAAAAAAACAACATACAGTCGAATTGAGAACCTCCTCCTTTTTTGAAGTCGGTTAAAAATTGAAGACTACGTGTTAGATAAAGATATATGGAAAGACGACATGGTTCTAGATTCCACACAAATTTGATTCAAAATCTATGATAAAAATCTATTTTACATATCGTCTATTGGAAGACCTATTCAGCAGTGCACATAGTCTGATGATGACTATAGCTGGCTTTACACAAACACTCTATCGCGCGTGATACAGCAATCGAGCGCGCGTGTAGAGACGTTGGAAGGAAAAGGGAAAGAACGTACACGAGCAATCGCTCGCAAAAGAAACGTTAGCTTAAAAAATTTCAAACAGGTAATCGCACACGATTGCGCGTGCGGTCCTGATCACGCGCTACATTGACTGTGTAAAGGGGGCGAATGATTACCCGTCCACAGTGAAATATACTCATGGAAACATCCTGTATAAAAAATTTCATGAAATGACAACCGCTGCGTAATCAATGTTAATACAGTGCCATTTTGTTTTTGATAACTTCAAAATGGCAGAATTGAAGTGTAAATTATGGCTTGGAGATATTATTCACATAGTTTACATGAGTTTCCTTTGTCTATTCAAATGGGTTACTTTATAAACGAGCACTCAACGATATTGAAAGTCCACCTCCACCCGTGAGTATCATTTTGCAATGTCTTTTCTTAAATACTGAATGTTATCGAATCATTCTACTAAGATGAAAAGTAAATATTTCCACACTTTCCCCGAGAAAAAGAAGCTACAATTTTAAAGTCAAAACGTATTAACATACAAGGCTTGCAATTTAAACGGCAATAAAAGGAAATAGCACTCGATCTAACCGGTTCGAACTAGTTTCAACCGGTCCTGTCTAGTACAAACTCGCTGAAATGGCTTTTATAACGTTTTACCCATCTTATTGGAATGTTATGCGGAATTTGTTTCCCTTTCGGTTCATTTTACATCGGTTTTAGCTTTTGTTGTGTTTATTTGCAAACTGATAAGAATTTAGTGTTTTATGTTCAGGTAATAAGAATGCACATAAAAATAATATAAATTACTGGCATGAAGAGCGCGTACTCACGCTAGGCACGAGGCCGACAACTTTTTTACTTTAACGTTTTGAATAATCTAGGCTGGATCCCATTACACTACATCGTCGCTTACCAAACAACACTCGCTCAAGCCGAAAATTGGAGGATTTTGCTTTTGAACGTTAATAATAACGTTCAGTAGAAAATCCTCCAATTTTCATGGTAGCATAAAGTTCAAACTCTACGCCACTAAATCAAAATCTTAAATATCACGTCTTCTTTCACACTTGACATATAAATTCATCCACCGTATTTACCGCAGCGGGCTAAATTCATTATATACTATGTCACTATAAGACTGTTCAAATACCAAATAAAAAATTTAATTGGTGCTAACTGCAAAATCAATTTTACTTTTCATCTATTAAGAGACCTATGTTCACAAAGATTTGAGGATCCCTGCCACCTCTCGCGTCTTTATCTATATTCTATTTGTATTCGGATTACAAAGACCCATAAATACATACGTTATAGACTAACATACATAATTATTTAATATAACACTAATGACTAATTATTATTTACACGTATTGTCTGCGATGTGTGACGCAACGTGGGTGTCCGGTAGCCGGCCTCGGAAACGTCAGTACATAAATTGTAAAGTCCCATGTGCCTGTAATTTCACCAGCACCCTTAGAGTTTTTTAGTAGGCGATTGCATCGATGCAAACGCGCGACTGCATTGATGCAAACGCTCGATTGCATCGATAGAAACGCCTATAAATCTCAAGTGTAGAGAAGCAATCGCGCGTTTGTATCGATGCAGTCACGCGTTCGTGTGTAAACGTAGACGATTAGCCACTGCATCGCGTTTGCATCGCTTGCTCTTAGCCTTCAAAACCGATTAGCAGCAAAAATAGGTAAGGTAGCAGTACTTACTTGGCGGAAGTCATTTGCAAGGGTATTGCTACTATATAATAAATAAATAAATTGGACCGTATCGTAACAAAAAAGATAAACAGCCGTAAAGAAAAGAGTCGAACTACGTAACCGTTCCACGTTAAAAGAACGGCCGCGCGTGAGTAGAAGCGAAAATACAAAAAAATAACATTACCCGACCAAATGACATTAGGCAAATCCATGTTACACAAATTAGGGCACATAATTTGTTTTGGGTTTGGCAAAATTATATGTTCCGGAACAAAGAGTGGATTCTGATCACGTACATCGCCCGGGACGACGTGTTGTGGATGTTTCCTAGGTTTTTGCGGACATTCACACTTGTATAATTGTATTATTTTCAAGTTTTTTATTTGTTATATGAGAATATTAGTGGCCCAGTGAGAACAGTAGCTTTTTAGTAAAAAGGTCGACAGTTCAAGACCTTGTAGCAACATTTATCTACGACTTGCATTCATAATATATTATGAACAATTTGTGTTCAATGCCTCTCACTAATAATCATTCCGTGACCATGGAGCGTGAAACCATTTGCGAATATTGAAACTTCATATCAGTCATACCGTGGTAAAAAATCAGTTATTAGTAATAATTAATATAATATTTTCCCATGTCTTATAGCGCCGGCACTAGCCCGGGTGCAAACAATAGCCTGGCGCCCTCTATTACGCAAGCGTTTCAAAATGGAATACTTACCTTCATAATTTGACGGTGTTTTGTTAAAAAGGTCGAAAACGCCACGGAACATGTTGAAGGTTTTTTCTAAAACATTTACGTCCTGTTTTGCCCCTTTCTACAAAACCCCGACGATATATCGAGTTACATTTTCGCTATTGGTACACATAGGAAATGAAACTATTTTTCGAATGGAATACTAACAATTATATTTTCCCAAGGATCGGAAATTCGGGTGCAAATGCTGAAATTATAAGTGATGTTGGGAAGCAATTGCCTGTTTAACCCGCTTTGAGGCGTCGCAAGAAGCGTTCGCCCACCTAGGACTCTGCACTCGTGTTCGACGCACATCCTGCACCACAGCTAAAACCAGCACTGTGCCTCTACCATGGGTTTACAGCGACAGTTATCGCTAGCGATCACGTAAAATGTTTATAAACAAAATGTTGTTTCGTCTTGTGGCCGCTAGGGGCGCTGTATTTGCGCCATAAAAAATTGTGAAGTAATTTACATGGTCGCTAGCGACAACTGTCGCAGTAAACTCGTGGTAAAGGCACTGATCAAAGTGAAAGTCAAATAATCATTTATTCCATAGTTACACTTGATAATGTCATTTTTAAGCTACTTTTTAAGCTACTGCTCGTTCATTAGGCTGACCTCCCTGAGAAGAACGAGCAAAGAACTCTAGGGATTGCTCTTTTCAAATAAACTTAAATGCTATGGAATACACTTTGAATCATAACTGAGTGGAATCTAGATTATTGTTATCTTTTCGTACTTCTATATCCAAAATTATACTCTTCAATTTTGTAATATGATCTTTCAGGTGTTGTAGATATTATCCAAGAAATTGTCAGCATAGTTAGCCTTGTGTTTATAACATTGAAAACTTTGTTGCTCGTGATACGGTCTTGGTAAAATTAATTACTTACCTATTTATAATATAGACGGCTTCTGTCGGTAAGCGGTAAGCACGTGGCCGCTAGATACGCGAGTCCCGGGACTCGCTAGACCCTCGTTAGACCCGGGTCTAACGGTGAAGAAAGATATCGTGATGAAATCTGCACGTCGAAGAACCTTTGGAAGTCCATTACCTGGGGTCTAAAGCAATTACTCCGAAACAATTACTGTGTTACAATTGATGTCGGGCGGAGAACGCGGTTGACCCCCTGTACTGGGCCAGCTTGGCAGACTATTACTTTTTAAAACAGACCCGTGTCTAACAGTGGGACGTATCGTGGTTTGGTGGTACATTTAGAATAAAATAGACGTTTATTGCAACGCTACAACACGTAGGTACAAAAAAAAACATTGATACCACTTAGACAAGCAAAACAAAATAAAAAGACGTATACAAAATTAAAATATAAAAAAAAATAATAATAAAACAAAACAGACAAAAAGCAAAAAAATACCAAATATAACTACAAATGTTGTACTGTCATGTGTGCGATTGTGGCGTACGCAAAAGGACTTCATTCAGCTGATGCCACAGCCATAAATGACTGTTGCGCTGGTTTTCAATGAACCCTGACCTGAGACGAGTGACAGACGTGTGTGTCGCAAAATAAAATAAACTGGTAAAATATTTGTACGTTGTGTTACATTATAGATAGCAAAAGTACTTAAATATAGATAATATATAAATACACCTACTGTATGTGTTTATCGTGTGGTGACGTTATTACGTAACAAATAAAATTATACAACTCGATCGCTCCAAGTCGGGTTACGACGAAAGATAGATGTGTCTTGCTTTACACCACCAAAGTACTTTCATTTTACACACTATCATAAAGTTCAAAATACGTTTAATATGGACTGAAAAAGACCTACAAAGGACGCTTGACGCTTTTTCTGTACTGGGATGATCGTAAAAGAATATCATAGGCTCAACTCACACTGGCGCAAAGTCAAAGCGTCGCGACGCGTCTTGTTTTTCGCCTATAGCATATTCATCTCTATTTTCCCAATATTAAGGTACAAATATTGTGTTATGCAAATATGGAGTGTTGTAGTTGAAAAACAGGACGCGTCGCGACGCTTACACTCTGCGCCAGTGCGAGTTGACCCTTAAGCACATCGTACCCGAAAGGTAAACCGCGTGTGGTCACACGTCAAAAGTGCTTTTATCACATGAAAATCATAAAAATATTGCGTACAACGTAAAACAAATTATATATATGTGAACTTTTATCTGTCCTATTTATTATACGCATAAAAAAGTTATCGACCAATTTCGTTCGAAGAACCTTTAAGAATGTATACTACCTCAGCTCGAATTTTTTTTTCAGAATTTATTTTTGTACAAACGACACGAAAAATGTAAATCGTATAGTATGTACTTGTTTAGTTCAGTTGATCTAGAAAAAAATCTGATAAAATACCTATTGAATACACATTTTCTTGTAAAATTTCGAGGTGAGTTTAAAAAAACACACTCTCATAGCCCCCGTACTAGGAAAACCCTGTATTGCAGGTGCCTTGGACAACCACAAATTATATCCGAACTCACACAAATGTAGGCCATACAATTATTTCTCCCGGCGCAGGAATCGAACCCGGGACCTCTGCGTGGCAGTCCAGCATGGTAACCGTTCGGCCACGGAAGCAGTTATAGTTACATAGTTTGTGTTTTTTCTACCGTGAAAATTTTCAGGAATCGTGTTTTCACATCATATAGTACTCAGTGTTAATCTCCCTCCTCAATTTTACCCTCAATTTTTTTTCAAGCTTACCTCAACTTCACTAATTGAAAATGAAACTATTTTTCCGGTTTTAAATCGCGTATATTTGTTTTTTCAAACAAACCGACGTTTCGGGCTCTTTACAGGTCCCATGGTCACGGTTGACTGAGGTGGTACAGTCTTCAACCAGTTATGTCTAATAATAATGCAAACCACCCTATTTTTTCACTATAGTTACAATATTTGTTAATTAAATACCTTATTTTTTATTTTACATTATTTTATATTTATACTATAGATTTATAGTATAGTAAATCTATGATTTTACTATATTTTTTTTCCATAGCGATTGATTCAACACTGTCACTGCTATGCGAAATCAACCAGTCATTTGAGGTAGTATAAACTCTTAAACTTCTTTGTTACGTCAGGATGTGAAATTTACTTTTATTTCTAAACAAATCTACTGTACTAAATGAATGCGCTATTTAAGCAACTTACTTGATGTACTAACTATCTATTAACCTGACATTCTAGTACATTTTCTCACAAAAACATATCGTCCTTTTTGTAACTATAGGACATTTTTGTCGCAGCTGTGCGAGACACAATCTTACACAGCTTTCAGAGGCGTACATTCTCTATTAATCCTCAAATGAGTATATTTTTTAAATAAATATTTTTTCTTGTAGGATATCAAGTGATGAGTAAGCGACACGTCTACCGTTAACAGTTGCTGTTCCAGCAGGTTAGGGCTTCCAATCTCGCTGGAAAGTTCCGACTGAGTAAGAAGGTTCATAAAATCTCTCACAGATGTCGCTCGTAGTAGAAAGCCGAAAACAATGCAAAAATCTATCACAGACACATAAAAGAATTTCGTTGACTCGGTTAACTCGACCATCTGTAGCTCAGTTGGAAGAGCAATGTGGACGGAATCTCGTGATCGACAGTTCTAGTCCTGTCGAGTCGATAGAATTTTTCTTTGTGTTCGATGTTTATATTTAATAAATTATAGCAAACTAGTGGACTTATTTCACAAAAATGAAAACAAATCGATAGGAAATAATTTTAATTACTCATATGTATATAGCAACACCGGTTTTTTCTTTAGCAATACTAGTGGCTATACTTTCTCTCTGAAAAATGTAACGGGTTTTTGAAAAAATGAGTACAGAAGAAAGAAATAGTGATGAAGAAAGTTAGAACTATATTCCTTATTTTAAACTAAATTAGAAAAGACTTTATCCTGAAAATTAAATTAATTACGAATTCAAAGTTATTGTTAAAAGTGATAGAAGGTAATGTGATTTAAGTGAAAGTAATACATAAATATTGCCGCCAAAAAAACTATTTAAAAAACCCAAATAAGTAAAATAAGTTATTCAAGAGAAAGTTACAACATAATGTATTAGAATTAGAACTACAATGGAAAATATTACTGAGGATCCCGATAATTAAACGAAGACATGGCTCGAAGGACTTGCATCCAAGCCAAAACTATTAATAAAAAATTCGTACATTCATCCACAAAAGTTAGTAATAGAACACTTAATAATATAGTCAATCAGTACCCACAGAGTAGTAAAAAACCCACCTCAAAAGTTCGTGAAATTACATCTATTTTATTGATATCGGTTACCGGAAAGTGCTCGAGACCGTATTCATCCCCTAGTTTGCCTCCCTTACAGATGGAATATTTTCGTCAAATTTAAATGGGACCAAGACTGAGGTAACCTCTTTCAAATAAAAAAGAATCATCAATATCGGTTCACCGGAATTATCGCGTAATATACATACAAAACAAATGCAGTCGAATTGAGAACCTCCTCCTTGTTGAAGTCGGTTAAAAATAGAGTTAATATAACCTTTTTTATATACATTCTGGTCCAGTGCTCATGAAAAGAACCCTAGACCCTAAATGCAATTACATTACATTCATTACGTTGACACTAATTCTGAGCACAGAAAAACGCACTGCAAGAATGTGGCATGCTGAGTGTGTTATTATAAAGAACAATGAGTGTCTCATCTATTTTGGGTAATAAATATTTAAATATTCTAGAATCCCTTAGCCTTTTCTTAACCAATATTACAACTTAAACGCCCAAAGTATTTCCCACGTCAAGAATTGTTATTGCACCTTTTTCAGAGCAAATAATTAATGTTATTTTAATACCTATAAGTAACATCAAGGATCTCGTCGTTTATGACGTCGTAACGTTACCTACTCACGTGAAAGAGCTATAAGGGAGCAAAGACCGGCAACCCATTTTTTGTTATTGAGCCGTATAAGACCTCGCGATCCCAGGCTCCAGCCTATTTAGCCTTTATGGTAAATCAGGCCCGGCCCTCTGCAATCGATATTTCTCCCTAATGTAACTCTGTTTCCATTATTTTTAATTTAAAATTAGAATTTAGTATTTTCAAATCAACCTTGACACATTCGGATTCGTACTTATCGCATAATAGAATTGGACTTGAATCTTAAACTTCAAGAACACGATTCGATGCTCTACAACAAAGAAAAGAAAAAAATACTTTTTTTCAAACATTTGGCTAGCTTGGAAATATTTGCATTACTTTCAAAAAACGAACACGAAAAGTTATGGACCGTGCGACTTTTCCCGGCCAATTTCTGCAAAGTAAGTATGAAAATCCATTACAGTCCGCTGTTCTAAACTTTTAAATCCATCTGCCAATGATAATGAACTACGTAAACAGGCAAAAGAAAAACTCATGCAGCCTACCGCTTTTCTTTTTTTAAAATGGCGGTAAAATAAACTAAAGCGCTTTGGTAATAAGGTACCACGAGTAATCGCGAGTATTTAGCCTATTAATAATATTAATAAGTTCATGCTGTTTTATTACCATGATTTTCAATTATTTTTTGTGAAATTTCTCCACTACTTAATTTCAGTTGGATTCGAACAAGCGCCTTCCAGCAATCCGTGGAAGGCGCAGCATGGTTCGTCTCCAGCCGGATCTCAGGATTTTTTCTTACTGTTCGATCTTTGTATTTATAATGTTTAATATATTGTTAAAATGCAAAATAGTAGTTTAAATGACTGTTACATACATAAATACGAGTGTGGGTTTATGAAATGAGCCGACTGGCGAGTTTCATAAAAACATCACACGAGTGTTTTAATGCCTAATTATGTACAGTTACATACACTGCTTTATCTACACACATAATATTTGCTCTCTGTGTTGTGTTCAGGAACCGCATGTTATGACTAGCGAAATGGCGGCAAATAAAAACTTTTCTATTTGCCGCCATTTATTAACACGCAACCGTAGTTTTTTTAATTCATAGACAAACTCGAGTCGGTCCTAACTATCATAATATCATTCGATATCAACGTAATGTAACGTAACGTGTGAGATTTGTCAAAATTCTTTACTATTGACATTTCACTTCGAATAAGAACTCATGTCGACTGTTATTAGAATTGAGGTCGAATCAAATTATTTTGTTTTTATGAGATGTTGGAAATTTGAATGTAATAATAAAATCTAATTTGATAATTTGATGTTAATATTAAGCAATAATAACATTTTCACAGATAAGAAATTTGTTCTAACAAAACAGTTTACTTTATGCTGGTCGTAATTTGCGGTTTTTGAACACATCATAGAGGGTTTACGATATGTGTGTAGATAAAATAATTAATATACACGTTTTTAAACAAACCATGACACACTCCTGTTTCAATACATCACACGTCTGTAACACATGTATAATCCTGTCTCTTCTGCTCTCTATGCAAATTCAAAGCTCGCATTCCTATGAAGTAATCATTCATGCACTGATTAGTATTCCCCGTTCAATCGCATCGATGCTTCCTATGTTCATTGTACTAATGGATTCATTCGACAATACCATGGCTTTTTTGTCTTTTTACAGTCCTTGTCTCAAATGGAAAAACGGAACCCGGAGATCTCTCACGAGTTTGTTTTCTATGTACGCAGAAATTTTATTCAGAAGACATTTAACGTAACACGTTATTTTTCTTCTTACGTTGCGTTGACGAAATAATTTTAACGAATCGCATCTTAGGTGAAAGAGTGACTTAAAATACGAATGTAAAATTTACAGAAAACGAATTAAGTGTTTCGTTTGAAGGGCTATTTTGAAAAGTCTAAAATGTTTTTTTTTATAATATCTAGTGACAGGACGACAAGTTGTGCGCCTGATGGTATGCTATACGCCTGTCCATAACAGTTGCAGTGACACTCAGAACTTCAAATCGCAAAGATCTGTGTGGCACTGCCACTGCGCCCGTCACCCTGAGATACACCCTGAGTTAAAACATTTTTATTTAAATACTTAATATATATGCGAGAAATCTAAATGATATTTTAATATTTAGTATAAAAATGCAGTTTGAAATTTGTTGTCTATTCTGAAAATATTATCATACATTTGGAATCATTTTCAAATTTTACGTAGGTAAGTCACCAGGAAATGCCTCATAAATTACCTCATTTTGGTTTGTTTACATTTAGTTAATTATCTACCTAAACTTTTGTAGTGTTTTTTTTAATATAAACACGGAAATCTTTCTACAAAGAAATTCATTTCCCGTACAGTGGCACACATTTCCAACCGCGCCCGTTCCATGTACTGTTACTTAATATCATTTTAAAAACATAAATTTTCGAATATATAACTATCATGTATAATGTATGTATGTATGCAAAACCTTTGTGGTTGGTCAATGATGCAAATACTTTATTTATTCTGTTTTGATGTAGAAATAATGATTGAGTACAAGGAAATTTTGATTATTCGTTGTAGTTCCTTTGTTGTCCCTCATAATAGTATTTCTTTATGATGGAATATTTTAACAAGCACTAAAGTTTGTGAAACGTGTGAGGTGACTTTTAAATTTATAATAGATGATGTACGACGAAAATGGTTAACAATAGTTTTCAGCTAAATATAAATTAGGTTAGCAGAGTAGTAAGGTAAATGTCCCAGTGGTTGACCCTTTTTGGCGGAAAATAACGTGTTGTGCCAAAAAAGTACTTCATTATTAATCACATTGACTACCTAGATATGTTAACATACTTAAAGGTTTGTCATTTATCTTCCAGGAACTACAAAATTTAAAATACTTTTTTAATTTTTAATCATTTTTTAAAATAAATTAATTGCATTTATAACTTTATAACAATAAATTTAAAGAAGAAGGAAAGCCAAAATCAAGCAAGATGCTTTTATTAAAATTAATAAGTACATATGCAAAAAGATTGCAAAAAAAGTTAACACAAAAATGAAACTTAAATGTCACACGATCATAAAATATTTACATAGTTTTAAATGACATTAAAAAGTATTTTCATCGTACAGCGATAGGAATCGCTTTAGACACTTCATCTTCCGAATTATGTAACACCCTTGGTGGCATTTTTATTGCACAATACCTTCAGGTACCAATAGTTGACACTAGTTCTAGTGTTTGACACCTCAATATATGACTGTCAAGTATTGGGTCCCTAAAAGTAAAACAATCTTTGACACCCATGTCAAACACAACTCAAACTACCCACAGAAACTTGTCACTAACAGAGTAATCCAAACCTACGTTCTTATAGTCCATCTGTTTAGGTACTTAAATAAATGTAAACAATCTTGAGATGTCTGTTTAATGACATATACATTTATAAAATGATTTTCCCTTACCTTCAAATACAAAATACAAATACTTAGCTTCATATGAAATTGCATGCCTATTTTTATACCTATTGATTTGTAAAGCATGCGTTTCAATAAAAAGATGTATCAAGATTGTTTACATTTAGTTAAGTACCTAAACAAATGGACTATAGTCCTTACCAAATGATCGAAATGAGTTTTAAAAAATATTCATTTGTACGAGGACTTGACATGGGTGTAAACTACTACTAAACGTTGACATTTTGCGCCAATGTTTGACATGCCTCTAAAATAAAATATAAACAATATACATCAATAAATACACACAAAATAAATTGTTTGTACTAATAGATTTAATAAACTCTTATAGATAATTAACAAAATTCCGACTAACAAATGCACTCAAACTAGGTACTGAAAGTCTTAACGATTTTTGAAAGAAAACCACTCGCTTTCAATTCGGATCTCCTGTTCGCAAAAATTGTCGCCATACTGAAAAAATACTTAGTGAATCGAAGAAAGCTTCTAAGCCGCATTCATATACGCCATTACTAGTAAACTTAACACGATTTTGGAGTTATATCAATATTTATTTTTTTAAATGAAGAAGTGTCATACATTGAGACAGTGTCAAAGATTGGTACAGTTACCTTATTACGTGAGTAAGATTTTTCGGAACTTTCAGTATTTTATTTGGATGTTTCCATATCATTCGGCTCTTTCCGTATTTGCATTTGCACAAAAGCTTTCGGTAACTTAGTAAATAAAGCAACAAAAATTTATACTTTGCTATTATTACTACCCAAAGGTTCGGTAATAACGCCCTTTTTGTACACTCGCGGCTCTGTAGAGGGTTCTCTAATATATACCTGAACATACGACACGGACACGATGTCGTGCGTAGCTCCCTACCATTTTCCGCCATAGAAAAACCGTACATTAGTGAATCATTCACGGAACCGTTTATACGAAAACCGAGTGCCTTTAAATGGCGGTCAGAATTGGCACGTCTTATGCGGACTTTAACAGAGAGCGTTTGTATCAAACATTGGCCGGAATGAACTTAAACACACTTAGCCCTTGCCACCCCACGTGAACACGTCCAAATGACATATAATCCAGAATCGATATCACTTTATAGCAACACAGAAGCGAACTTAGTGCTGGCTGCGCTCATACGCCATTTGCCTAAATCTTAGAACGATTACTCATGGCGACTTTTAGCAGACAAAGCGTTCGTGAAACGCGCAAATTACATCGCTGCACTTTCGATTTATAAGCGATTGCGTCGATGCAAACGCGCGACTGCATCGATACAAACGCGCGACTGCATCGAATCAAGCGCGCGACTGCATCGATACAAACGCGCGATTCCATCGAGGCAATCGCTTATAAATTACAAGTGTAGCAATGCAATCGCGCGTTTGTGTCGATGCAGTCGCGCGTTTGCATCACGTTTGCATCGCCGCTAAAAGTCAGTCGCCGTGTGTAATCGTTCTAAGATTTAGGCAAACCAGGTAACCACTCTTAGAGACGAAGAAATTATGTCTCTAATCTTCGTCCCAAACGGAGAGCGTCGATTATCACAATACTGAGCACGATTGCATATCAAGGCATAGCAACTTGCGAGTAAATAATCTAACGATTAATGTAGCGTTGCAGCGGTAACGTCGTACTTTGTGTTAGAAATTTTAAGTGTAACCGGATTTGAGAGTTAGTCGCGACGTGATTTTGTTGTTCGTTTACTCAACTTGGTTCTCTCTTTTTTATTTTTTCCTGAAAAACGAATATTATACACATTTTTTATCATAAAAGTATCATCCTTAACGTAATTTAGCGCTCCGCGTACCACCAGTCGTTCCCTCGACGCCAACTTTGCAATTAAAATGTTAAAGGAACCAAAATTATACCTTATCGTCGAAACATTGCACATTGAGCGCCAATAACAATCGTCAAAAATCGAGCAAAACTGTAGACATTTTAAAAACGAAGTCAATCGAGCTATCTCCAAAAGTGTGAATAGTAAATAATCTTCGGTGGTCCAACGATTTACAGTATGGATTTGGGAAAGTGAAATTTTCTAAATGATTCTAGTCTGGGAGTTCTAACTAGTCTCGTTGTGAATTCCGTTGCTCTAATATAATACGCTATTCTCTTGTTTAAGACCAAATCATTAGCGTGGTTGTCTGGCACATTGTTACTATTTTTTATATTATCAAGTGACGGGACGAACAAGTCATGCGGCTCGCAAAGATCTGAGGGGCACTGCCACTGCGCCTGTCACCCTGAGACATAAGTTAACAAACCTCATGTGCCTGTAATTTCACCAGCACCCTTACCCAGAAAGCAATAATTCTCACATAACTGCTTGGCGGCAGAAATAAGTTAGGTGGTAAAACTTCCCTGGACAAACTCTTTCACAAGGTGACCTAATGCTATTATGACAACTTGTGTATATATGTGAAGTTTTATAACTGTCTTCTATTTAAGCATGAAAAAATTATCAACCATTTTTATCTTCGTTAACCCTACTGTAAAAATTGTAATTATGCGGATGTTGCCTTATTTCACCGAATGTGTGGTTTGTATTTAGCGCTCTCAGCATACAACACTATTCTCATTTAATTCAAAATCTCCGGGGCATGCCTAACATTAAACCCAACACTTCTGCTCTACGATTTCCAAGACACGCATTTTTGGAACTTCCCATGTATATTTCCTAAAATAATTTTCAAAATCACTGAATCAAGGTTAGTTTTTCTAAAAGGAATGCCGTGTTATAACATTTCGGGTCCATTAAAAATAGCCCAGTATAGCGCCCCGCTGAGTCCGGCTCTGGTAACAAGATCGAGTTTGGGCGAATCGAGACATTTAAGACGGCGCGTGACTCCATTACCGTCGATACAAAGAAAGGAGTGCCAACATCAAACGGAGTGCTTTTCAAAAAAAAGTTTTCCCTTTGTCGCAAAGGATGTTGTTATATGTGCCAAATTGTTTGCCGGCCGTTTGTCTGGCTTTTGAGAACAGGCGGCTTATTTTTATTTCATTTCTTTTGCTACTGAACATGTCACATATCTATGTGGAATGACAATGCGTGTCAAAAACAAGCTTCGTTAGACGCTCGATTTCTACGAAACAAATCAAACAATACGTTTGCGAAACGCGAAACATTTATTGCGTCTCTCGATAACATCTAAATATCAGTAGCAGGGTTTTGAAGGATAAGGGTGCTGGTGAAATTACATTGGACTTGTCAACTTATGTCTCTCGGTGACAGGCGCAGTAGCAGTGCCGCTAAAATATTTGCGATTTAAAGCTCTAAATGGCACTGCAACGGTTTTGGATAGGCGTGTCGCTTACCACCAAGCGCACGACTTGTTCACCCGTCGCTTAGTATTATAAAAATAAATTCGTGCAGTTTATTTTCCCACCCTAATAAAATGAATAACAAAATTCCAACTACAAGAAAAACCTCCACCAAAGGTAATTTCCTCGATACGTGTTTCGCATCTCAAACCTTGAATGCGTTCGTGGAGTACCAAATTAATTTACTTCCATTTTTACTTATTATAAAACTTTGAATCAAAATTTATTTCCCTTGGACTATGACAGCTGTCCCGCAAACCAGGGTCCAACTGACTTTCTTTCATCTCTCTGTTGAGAGTGTTTAGGTCATAGTTCGCCATGCTGACTCAATGCGTTTTGGGAACATCACACATTATCCAAGGTTTGTGAATAGCGATTTGCGAAAGTTCCGCACGCTTGTTCACATCTGTTTCCATTTCCGCTTCTGCAACTTTTGCAACGGTACTTTAATCGGAAGTTTACAACGTTCGCGACCGATCAGATGCGCGCGCGAATTACTTGGCATGAGGCGCGTATTTTAACAGTTTTGTGTTATATTATTATGAATAACTGCCTCCGTGGCCGAACGGTTACCATGCCGGACTGCCGCGCAGAGGTCCTAGGTTCGATTCCCGGGCCGGGAGAAATATTTGTATGGCCTACATTTACTTCTCTCGTGAGTTTGGGTGTAATTTGTGTTTGTCTATGTATGTGTCCATGGCACCCGCGACACAGGGTTTCCCTAGTGCGGGGCTATGTTGAGTGTGTGCGTTATTATTATTAATTACACTTTCGTTTACGCATCCGCTTCCGTTTTCTTTAATGTTTACTTTGGACATGTATTTTCGTTAAAATACATCCGTTCACACTGGTTGTAAACCTTCGACACGCAAGTTTTTCACAATATTTCCTTCATCATTAGCAAGAAGTATACTTAAATATACATAACTTAGAAATCAAAGTCTTAGATACATGCTGCTTCACAATTGAAAGGATTGAATGTGATGAAATTTGATGAAATTGAATATGAATAGGGATTCGTAACGTCGACCTCTCAATTGTGAAACGAGCGTTCTCCTTCTGAAGAAAAAACGCTCTTTCTTCAAGTTCTGAATCAAAAATCTATTGTCTATGGTACTCGCCACTGAGGTGAAAAATTTTCATTAAAGTTTTGTACACAGAAATGACACAGAACTATAATGAGTTTCATTGACTTACAATTATATGGACGTCGGGTCCGCGCTAAAAAGTGTCCGCACTTGTAAGGCGCTAAAATCGTATACAGAGCGCGACACTCCGCTTTAGTCTTCATTTGTTCTACTGACAGCGCGATACTGCGATTACATTACAATTTAAATTTCGAATAGGTTGACTTGGGACATTTTTTTCGTGGTTTTTGTATTAGACCCGTCGTCCATTTATTTGTAAGTCACTGATGAGATTCAAAAAAAAAGAACGTCGCATTTTTACTGATTAAAACATCAACGAGGACGCTACACAAACGCTATACTGCCTTTATATCCTATATATATCCTGATTGGTTAAATTGGCCCAGAATTCTTGCAACCGAGCCGTAAAACTTTATAAAAAAATTGATTGGTTAAAATATACGCGGTACTTGCTCAGTTCTATTCTATCTCTTTGCTTTTTGTTTTGTAGCGTTTGTTTCGCTTTCGCCTAAATTTATGATGAGGCTGTGTGGTGGACCTTTGCCTACCCTAATAAATGGGTAAAAATTTATAAAAAAAAAATTGCGTATGTTGTCATGGATTGTTAGCAAAATATACATTAAATATTGGTTGTATTTCGTTATTTCTTTTAGTCGTACCGTGTTTAGGCCACACGGCGAACTCTCGTGACCTAAACACGGTACTCGACTGTGAAGGTCCGCATTATGCAACGATTGTGTAAAATACTACTTTTTACTATAATACTGAAGTTACTATCACACATCAACTTTGACTTGAAAAGTATACTTCTCACATATTTTTCTAAAGTTTAACTCAAAGAAAAGCTTATGAAAAAATTTAAAAGATATGCTTAGAGTAATGCCCCGTAAAGCCGACTCAATTTAAAGAAATTTGACGAAAGAACCCGAACGAATTTCTATTTAAAACTTCGTAAGTCGAAAAGTTTGACCGACGGCAGATAACGGGTGGCCACAGATTATCCACTTGGCTGTTGGTAATGTTTTAAATTAGCCTTTAACCTAACCATGTAAAGAACGTTGCCAGATTTTTGGGCACCCTGTCGCTGGTACGCAATCGACTTTGTTTACCAAACTTTTAATATATGTTATTGCTTTTTCTCTTTATAATAATAAAATGAAGCTCCCAAATTAAGTTTCTCCATGGACTTAAATATGCAATTCGAATTCGGGGTTGTGTCGTTGTTCAATTTGTTTTCAAATAACATAGACTAACTTGTTCTTGGAAATAAGACTATTTTAACCGACTTAAAAAAGGGAGGAGGTTCTCAAGTCGACTTTTTTATGCATTTTACCCGGTTACTCTGGAATTTGTAAAATAATTTTGATGATTCTTTTTTTGTTGGAAAGAGGGTACCCAGTATTGGTCTTGGGGATGAATGAGGTTTCGCGCACTTTCCGGTAACCGATTGTAATAAAACTTGGCAAGTAGATGTAATGTCACAAACTTTTGAGACCGGTTTTTTTTTCATATAACACAGTCATAATTATTTCACATTAAATCGGTACAGGAAAATAACCTGAAAATTACCCATTTATTATTACTAAATATCCACCCGTTGACACTGATATATTATTAGAGTTCCATGTGAATTAAAAACAAGTCTTATTTGTTAATAGGATGCCGTACATATTTATTACCATAATTATTATGCGCTAGTTACACTTAATCAAAATCTAGCCCACGTGCGTACTACTACGTACGTAGTATACGTCCTCCAAAAACTGACAAGACCAACCGATCAGCCCCACTCTAATATTTTCGTAGGGATTTAAACCTCTGGAAAATGTGTGAAAACCGGTATTGCCATTTTATAATATATCGAAATTATGTCTAAAAATATAGAATCCTGACACATGGACTGTTCTATATGGTGTGGCCCCGCCGTTAAGCCTGTGAAGCGTTGATGTCGGCTTAATAGACGACCGGTATAGTTAATATACTGCATAAACCCTGTATATAAAAAAGAAATACCTATTATAAGGAAAGTCTTGTCAATTACGCGAATTTGGTAGATATTTGCAATTCAATGTGAGGGATCAGATTGACTACGAGGAATCATAATTCCGATTTTATTTGGCTAAGCGTCCCCAATTTCATTTCACAAATTTTTAACAGCTTAACATCGAGTTTTTAACATTATTTCCATCTGTGTTATTTGTTTTTCTGTTGTTTGAAAGATGATGACATCGGTAAGTAGAGTTGGACATTCTCTTAAAGCTGTAAGTCTCGTCGAGTGATGCCAGCGGGAAAACGGTCGCTTTTCTCTCCTCACTTTTAGTAAGTAGAGCTCTTTGTGTAAGAATTCGTCCAGTGAAGTACTGCCAACTTACCTATTTCTGCTACCAAGCAGTAATGCGACCATTCGGTTCTAAAGAGTAAGGGTGCTGGTAAAATTACAGGTACATGGGATTTTTCAATTTATGTCTCATATTCTTCGCCCGTCATATACGGGCGAAGTGACAGATCCGGCGTCTCTTTATTTTATTTTTTTATTTATTTATTAGCAACACTAACATTATGTTCACAACACACTCTTGTCCTATTTGACTTAGGTGTTCTACAATGTTTTTTTTTTTAATTTATTGCTGGCCATGGAAACAAAGTCCTTCAGCCGAAAACATAAACGTTTAATTATATTTCTGTAAATATGGCCACCACAAAGAGGATAGGCAATTTGAGGCGGCGTGCTTGGATTGACTCGGGATTCCTTAGAACGGGCCGATACGGGTATTTTAGTTCGAGATTCGTATAATTTCGCGTTTTAATCTTCGATTAAGGCATAATGGCACTATCCTATTCCACTTTAAACTAGATTTCACAAAATAATTCAAAAAGTCAAAATAAAAACGACACTTTTCCCTCCAAAAGGCCCAGAGCGAATCAAATGTTCTACAATGTAAACATAACAATTACAATTGTTGACGGCAATCTTAAAACAACATACAAATTAAATTAAAATTTTTAACAAATGTATGTTACAAACATAAAATTCATTACATGACATTGGACCACACTGAGATACACTATATTGGTTGTGGATTAAGACATTTGTTCTCACTTATAAACACATAATTCACCTGCAACAGAGAAACATAAATTATACCTTTTTTTTATAAGCGTACGGTGGTTCAATCTTTGCGATTTAAAGCTCGGAGCGGTGGAACTGTTACAGACAAGCGTATCATTTAACACAGGGTGCACGACTTGATCGTCCCGTCACTTGTGTCATAAAAAAATCTTGAGAACTACTTGTTTGCGCACGACGTCCGACTCGTCGGCTCATCCGAAGAACAGAGTCCGATATGATTATACAGCGAAAAGAGAATAAATACGATGCGAGAATAATTCGTTATTCAAACTAAGGCCTATGTAAAGGTGTTTTCAGAATTATATATCTTATTTCGTTTCGGAAATATAAAATCGAACAACGGTCGATCGGACATCCACAGCGAAGAAGAACGGACGAAATTTACTATGCCCTGAGAACAAGTAGTCTTGTACATAGATATTTGTTCTACGGATGAGTCGTCGTATCAATTCCGAATCCGAAAAATGACAGTCCGAAATGTTACAGGGATGTACGAGCGATATTTTTTATTTTTTATTGATTATTCGTATTTGCTCGTATTCGAATCGGACTTAGTGAACAAGCGACACACGAAGTGGGTCCGAGTTTTCTAGAATTGTATAATCTTCAAATTCGGCGGTCTTCGGAATATCTCTCGGCAATCTTCGTGTTTCAGCTGTCGTCCGATTACTATCAATTGTAACAGCAGTAGAGCTCCTTGTGAAAGAGCTCGACAATGGAAGCACTACCATCTTAGTAATGATCACATTACTGTGTTCCGGTTGTGAAGGGTAAGGGTGCTGGTGAAATTACAGGCACATGGGACTTGTCAACTTATGTCCCAGTGGCAGTGCCCGCAGATCTTTAATGATATGAAGCTCTAAGTAACACTCTAACTGTTATGGGCAGGCATTTGGCTTACTACCAGGTGCACGACTTGCTCGTCCCGCCTCTTGGTAATATAAAAAAAAGTTGCCCTTTGCACTTGGTGCAGAACTCAATCTACTTGGAAGTATATACAGTATCGACTTTTATATATACATATGAAAATGCACCTGTTACTAACTGTAAAGGTAAATACGTGATAGTCTATAGAAGTTGTCTTTTTTTTATAATAACTAAGTGACTGAAAGAACAAGTTGTGAGCTTGATGATAAGCGACACGCCTGTCCATAACAGTTGTACCACACAGAGATTTCAATCGCAAAGATCTGAGGGGCACTGCCACTGAACCTATCCTGAGACCTAAGTTGACAAGACCCATGTGCCTGTAACTTCACCAGCACCCTTACCCTTCATAACCGAAACGGAGTAATGCTCACACTAGTGCTTGGCGGTCTCTATCACAACGAGCTCTACTGCTAATAAATTCGCATTACCAAGCGTGGCGGACTATGAACACACCAACCAACATACACCTTCTCCTTAAAAGACCCTTGCTCATCCATGGGACTATGTGTACACATTATAGTACTACAATTTGTAGCAGCATATATTATGAGAATATTTCTCCGCCATTGTTGGTAGATTTCTTGTGATATCTACTCTTCACCTCGTAAACAATTCCAAACTCACGAGAGAAATAAATGTAACCATACACATATTTCTCAAGGCCGAGGACCTTGTAAGTACCAAAAAATCACACCAATGAAATCATTTTAGTAGCAGTAGAGGTCCTTGTGAAAGAGTTCGTAAAGGGAAGTACTGCCACATTACCTATTTCTGCCGCCAAGCAGTTATGTCATTACTGTGTAACGGTTTTGAAGGGTAAGGGTGCTGGTGAAATTACAGGCACATGGGACTTGTCAACTTATGTCTCAGGGTGACGAGCGCAGTGGCAGTGCCCCTTAGGTCTTTGCGATTTGAAGCTCTGAGTGGCACTGCAAACTGTTATGGACAGGCGTGTAGTTTACCATCAGGCGCCCGACTTGTTCGTCCCGTCACTCGATATGATAAAAAAAAAACATTTCCATTTCTTTAGAGAGGCAAAAAATAATTTCAGATAAATTACTCAGTAAATTTGTAAAGAAGTCTTTAACGAAGTAGAAAGTTTTATCTCTTAACCATGACACCAGCTTGCGTTTAAATAAAAGATTTCAATTTATCACTTTTATATCAGAGGTCTGATATAAAAGTGATAATGCTTTATATTATTCACAACCCTGCATTGTTTTTGGTAGTCGCCATCGTCAACCTATTATACGTCCTGCTACTGGGCACGGGTCTCTTCTATGAACAAGGTAAACCATGAAAGCCATGGTCTGCCATGCTGGCTTATTATTAATAAAAATAAATGTATTCTCTTTACAAATTTCACTTACAAAATATCGCTACAAAAACTAGGTTTTATTTAACAAAGAACAAAATCTGTAGCTCCCCAACTCGAAAGTATTGCTATTAAGTTTATACCAAATACAGAGATGTTAATATAAATGTAATATTTCATTATAATTTTTATTTATTTAATTTATTATTATTAAATATAATATTTTAAACTATTATAAAGAGGCAACAAAGAACAAACGTATATAACATTTGAGAACTCTTCGGCCCCATCGTCCATCTGTTCTGCGAGCAATGTGCACTGCCCACAGCCACCTAAGTTTTGCAATTCTTTGTCGCTGTGTCGGTTACTCTGGTTCCCTTGCGGATATCCTCATTACTGATTCGATCTCGCAACTTACTATTCAAAGTCAATAATAGTCGTACAATTTACTAGATATTCACGTGTCCCCCACCGGGGTGGGTAAAGATCATGGATAGGTCCATGGTCTCTACCCTGCTACGCTCCTGAAAAACCTTCGTCTCCTCCACTCTCATCAGCCTCTTCATTATTCTTGATTCTTTAAACCCGCCCGTTTAAGGCTTTTTTTAACAAAAATATATCACGAAAGCACTTAATAGAATACCCTACCAAACATGTATATTACAACCTTCAAACAAAACGGATTGAAACCACCCAAAATTAAATGTGCCAAAACCAACATACAATAATTATCATTATTAAAATATAGATAAAATGTTACAGAATATTATTAAAGTCACAATTTATATATTGGACAAACGATGCGAAATATTTGTACCCGCGTCAAAGAACATATAGCTGATGTCAAACACGGTCACGTAAACAAGTCTGCAGTCTGCGAGAATGTCATGAATAAACCTACATATTCAATTAGTCCTTGCAAAAGAAGTCCGTTATCTACCAAGATGCTACGAGAGGCCATTTAAATTAAAAAAACATGCTAATTTCAACGGGGAAGATGGTTTCTCCGTACCACCAGTTTGGGATCCAGTATTTCCTCTGATTAAAAATCTCTCCGAAACAGACATAAGACTGCAGTACTGATTGGTGTTTTAATTTATTTTAATTTCCCTCATTAATTAATAATAAATTTAACTTAATAAAAAATCCATATTGTTTAAAATAAATTATTATTATTAATTAACCCTTATTAAAATAAAATAATTTGTAAATTTGTAAAAGATTATGTAGCGTAAATTGGAATATTCCTTGTAAAATTAAATTTTACATTAATTACTTTTGTGACTATATTGAAGACAATAGGGTGGTTTGCGTTAATATTAGACATAACTGGTTGATGACTTTACCACCTCAGTCAACCGTGACCATGGGACCTGTAAAGGGCCCGAAACGTTGGTTTGTTTGAAAAAAAAATGTTCGCGATTTCAATCCGGAAAAATATTATCATTTCCTATGTGTAATAATCGCGAAAACCTAAGAACTCGATAACCACAATTTTGTTTCTTGCTCGACACGCACGTATGACATTGACTCTTCCTATATATCTCTACATTTATTATTTATTTCATGCCAAAGTTTGCCACAAGATATAAATATTCGTCAATATTTTACTAGCAACCACACTGATTATCGATAATACAAACAAAGACGTAGTGAAAAATCCAATATGGTGGTGGAATGTGGGACATAGTAACAGGTGACGAAACATGGATACATAGTTACGATCCCAAAACAAAGTAGCAATTGAGCGTATGGATCTTTCGAGATGAGCCGAAACCAACCAGAGTGGCGCGCGTGCAAAATGCCTCTAAGCGGAAGATTGCTTCTTTTTTTAATAAAACTAGACACGTGGCTACTGTTGCTTTGGAGAATTGGTACACGACCATTTATTTGCCGGAAGGGCTTGGCCCGAACGCCCGCTGTGCCTTGGTCTTGCCGTCAAGCCCGTAGTCTCCCTGGAAGACACTATCTCTCGGGTCGGTAGATAGGAACGTGACCATGGTACTTACAGTCGATGCCCTAAGGCTAAATACACATGGCGTCGCGACTGTGGGGCTGCAAGTGTTGCGGCATAATCTACTGAAATCGTACATTTGTTTTATGCAAGGTTGTTGCGAATATCAGCATCTGCATCCTCGGATAATTTGCCTAAACTTAAATCTCCGCATCCGCATCAGCATCCGCATTCATTGATGCTGACGTTCATTGCGGATATAGGTTTGGGTTCCGCCCCTAGGTTGTGGATATTCCAAAGATTCGCACGACGCGTTACGCTTCCACATTTATACGGCGAACGGCTATAGATTCCCTATATGGGATTCCCTGCCTGCAGACTTGGTCCCTGAACGTTATAACTTGGACTTTTTCAAGACGGGAGTGAATTGGCATTATTTAGCTGTGCATGCTCCATCGTCGATCGGGTGAGATGGAACTTCCATCAGGTGAGACGGAGATCAAGTGCTCACTTACATTTGTATAAAAAATGACAGAAAAGGCACGCTGGAATAATTTACAAACCTTCCACAAACAAAACTTCCACTTACAATCTTGTAAGCCGAAAACACAGACCAAATAAATACGGAAAAAGAAGACTAGAAAAAAGAAACTTAAATCAGGGAGCCGTAAAATACACTTTGATATAGCTTCCTTATTGGATCATTAGTGAATGACGTTATAAGAAACTTTTTTAGCGAATGTGGTCATTAATTACATTGCATAAATACACATTTCAACCAAAAAGCCGGAATTCCTTTAGACTTTTCTGTTGAACGCCTAAAATGGTTCTTAAAGCTTCGACTGTACCTGTAAAGAACGTTGGTTTCGAAATATTCGAAATAGTACGAGTAGTTTCATTCCCAATTTTAATATTTACTCGATTCATTTACACGAGGATGCCTGAATTCATATTTCCACGTTTTCGGAGTATTTTAAAACGTTATCGAATTGTGTGATGCTTCACAAGAATGAATACTCGTTTTTAGGATCCTGTAATCCAAATAGTCAAACTTTCTAATTTATTAATGTCAGTCTGTGTAAAATATTGACTTTCTTCATGACCTATTTGCTAAAAGAAACTAAAATTATAATATTAAACGACTTAATAATGTCACATAACAGACGAGTCTAACCTACAACCGTATACAAGAAGCTGGTATTTTGCCAGGATCCTGTTAAGAGACTGACTTTATCCTTTCATTTGAGGATGAAAGAAAAATAAGGATTTGCTTCATTAAAATAGGATTACGTATAAGCCCAAAGATAAGTTAGAATAATTTAATATAACAATTTCATCATCATCAACCTCCTCTTAGGCGAAGTTTTAGGTCATTCGGCCGCCGCCATCCTGGCCTAATACGAGTTGGTGATTTTACACGTTGTCCGAGCCTTTAGCCTCCGAGGTTTTATCACGATATTTTCCTTCACCGAAAAGCTGTTGATAAATTTCAAATTAAATTTGACAGATAAATTTCGAAAAACTCAGGCAGTTTCGAAAAACGCAAACCCGGATTCGAACTCACTGCTTCTACTTGAGAAACAGTAGGTGAAACGAAGGCGACCACGACTTGTAACAATTTAAAAACACAATTCGTGCCTCAGACGACCAACAGGCGCCATCTAGTTAGCGTAATGTGAACTGCTTGGAAAGCAGTCGGAAGGCGCAACTCAACTCATTTACATGAATGTCGTTGAACAGCGACGTACCCAAAGGATCCAAAGGATTAGGACCTTTGGACCCTGCTGAGGGATGGTCCCCCACAGTTACAAACTTTTTTTTTCTCTTTGAACGGAACTAACATAAAATATCAAAGATTGTGAACACTCTTCGACATATCAGCGTGGCGTTTTCCTTCACCTTTAGGGAGGTTTTAGAATCTTGGAAACCTTGTACGTTTCGTGAACGTTAAAAAACTATTGAAAATCATAAATGATCAACAGACTTCATGTTTTTACCGCAAAGGTGACACTAGGGTCCTAGTGTCACCTCATTACAGCCCTGTCTCCGAAATTCAAGCCCCATTTCAAGCCGTGCACACTTTTAAAGGAGAGCACTTGACGTTTATTTCGTTTTTTATTTTTCGTAATCTGCGAATTTAATATTTTGGACGTAAAAATATAGCGTCGGCTGACAAGGCCATTTAATCTGCGCGTCGGGGCGGAAAGGGGGGTTCAGGTATGTCTTTTGAACTTCATATTATGAATATATTTTTGTTTGGCCTTACATTGAAATATTTGGTATGTGATGTTTATGCCTGTTTTTTTCACCGGTCTGTAAATGTTTTTGACATCACATTACCGCTTTTGATACAAAATACTTTTCATTATTATTTTTTATAATTATTTGTACATTGGTTCATGTTTGTATACAATATCATCTGCTGAAAAGCGAAAATGTTGGCGATAATGGTACATACATGTTCGGCTAAAACATTCCGGTTCTTTTGTCGAGAATTTAAAATTTCATTATATTAATAATGTTTAACGTGTTAAGATCGAATAACGCAGTGTTTTGCTACCATTCATTTGACAACCGTGGTAAGAGGCTTATAGGTGACTCGGAATTAGTGGACGTAAAACTGCAGGACCTTGAACAACGCCGTAAAGTTGCCTGCTTGTCGAAATTTAACAGGATTTATGGAGAGTGTGCGATGGAATTACACGATTTAATTCCGCCTTCTCCTTTCCATCACCGGGGGACTAGGTGGAGGTTTGGGTTCCACCCCTATGTTGTGGATATTCCAAAGATTCGCACGAAGCGTTACGTTTCCACATTTATATGGTGAACGGCTATGGAGTGGAATTCCGTGCCTGCACCCTTGTTCCCTGAACGTTATAACTAGAGGCTATAATGTTAGAACTTTCAAAGCTAAAGTGAATAGGCATTATTTAGGTGTGCATGCACCATCGTCGACCTCATCGTCACTTTCGTGAGATGGATGTCAAATGCGCACTCACATTTTATGTAAAAAAAAACATGATTTTCAATTATTTTTTATGAAATTACTCCACTAGTTACTAGAGCACTAAGAAAAATTCCATCGATCCAGCTGAATTTGAACCACCACCTTCGCTATACCGTGCCTCACGCTCTCACAACTGAGCTATAAAACGAACCAGCAGACCTTACTAATTTTTCTGTGCTTGTTGCAGTTCTTTGTGTTAACGACTTCATTGCCGTGGCGCCATCTATGAGAAATCTATGAAAGTTTGTTAAACAGGTTATAAAAAAAAAATAACTCTTTAATAAAATGAAACAAATCTCTAAGGTTTGTGGAATTACGTATTTGTCAAGTTTTATTAAACTCGGCTATGAGAAAGTGTGTGAAATCCAATAAACCGGTTTCTTCCCCTAATTTGCCATTATTAGAGGTGGTATATTTTCTCTTCCAACATAAAAAGAATCATCGAATGGGTTTATAAATGTTAAAAACGAATAATTTCACCATTACTAAAAAAATCCTTATTTAAATTTCAAAATTCGAACTGATTCAGACAGACATCGCGTTACCTCCATTTACCATGCTACACACAATTTTGGGCTTTTAACCTATGGAAATAATTCCCAATTTTGGGAATAACAGATGCAACGTTATCTTGTCACACGTCGTTGCGTCAAGCGACAAGCGAATGTCATCGCTGATAACCTACCAGCTTTTTGAGACTTTAACAAATTGTCACTTTAAACCGCATTGCGGCTCATCTTACATTGGTGGAGTTACTGTCACATGCTGTCAAAGGACTGGTATAAAAAGACCTATAGAGATCAAAGAGAGATATGGTAATAGGGTTCAAAGCAATTTGGTGTTGGTGGATTATAATTTTTGATCCAGCGAGTGCACTAAAGCATGTACGTGGCTCATTAGGTCTTGTTCCGAGGTTTAACGAGCCGACTCTAATTGCGGGAAGAAGAATGTATGGTGGT
>NW_020653719.1:10760573-10792308 GCF_003589595.1 Hyposmocoma kahamanoa | reverse complement strand
GTGGTAATTTAAAATTTATGTTTCGCACTTTTTTCTTTTTTTTTGTGGCTTGGGTAATGGAGTTTGAGGTAGGGAGGTTCGGGGTCGGTAAACTTTATAACTGGAAATCATTTATTTAACTACATTTTTGTTAGAAGGCTCTGGTTATTTCCGAACTGATTAAATTAAAATCAAGGGTAAATTAAAATCAACAGAGTACCAGAAATGAAATCATTGTCATTATCGTTTAAAAATAGACTTAATATAAAAACAGAATCGAAATTCGTTCCTTAAATAGGTACAGCTTAATTCTGATATCAAAAGAAGAATAGCGAAAGCTGACCCAAAATCAACAATCAATCAAGTGCCATTCATGGACTTTACTAGTATAATTTTACGTTTTAGTTTATACCTACTTATTAATATATTTTTGTATATTTTTAGAAGTCGGGAATAAAGAAATCCCAAAACAATGTATTTTAGAATAGATGCAAGAACGCAACGCAATTGATTCAGTTTGACCATAGATTAGGTAACGTTCTTGTACGTACGTTTCATTTTAAGCATAATTAAATGTTCACCTACCTAAAGTATTGGTTATTTTATAGTACACACACAAAACATTAACGCTATAAAATACCTAACGAAATAATCAATTAAACGGTAATGACATAAACCAAAAATAAAACACAATGTGACAAAAATATTTAGACAATATTTAAATGAGAGATAATGAACGTTGCAAAGGAACGTTTTGAAAAAAGCCTCTTGCCAATGTCAATGTTACATTGATATTGAGAGTGTGACCATTTGTGGCAGATTTAATTTTTAATCATTTTCAATGCAGAGCGTGATAAGTTATATTAAATGTGGCAGACTTTGGCAGATTTGAGAATATTCGGGAAGTTCTTTATTATTTCTGGGAACAAACTGAAAACTAGTTGATTTTTGCTACTACTAATAAAAGTCTGAAGCGAAATATAGGACAATGTTACAAACATAACCTACATCAACTTTATAACCCCAGTTTCATAAAGCTATACTCAATTAGCTTTTTTGATGTTTTGATAACGAATCACAAGTTTGATAGGTCTCCTTAATGCACGTCGTCAAAAACACTGGGTCACAAAATACACGGGATGTCGCCATCCTTCTTAGAATGAGACCATTTTTTAATTGCATTATTTCTTTTTTCCATTAAAGTATATACTAATGTCAACTACATTTTTTTCAGATTAGACTTATAATTTAGTCGTAATTTACGGAATATAATTACGAGTATCTTACGGTAAAATAAAAAGTAATTTTAATCAATTAACTTTTCTCAAATGCCTAAGTCCCCTGCTTTCTCAAATTAAATAAATATCTACTAAAAAGTAACTGAAATTGTGCGATCACACTTTTTGCATCCTCTAAGGATCACAAATTGTTAATTTTGTTTCATGATGTCTTATAGGTATACATTATCTATGGTATACACATCGATAACTTTCTGGAATAATGGCTTATCTCAAAATCAGAAAGATGATTTAAACAGCTGCAGAATATTTTAAATGCAAAGTCGATAAATCCTACACAGTCCCACGTTATCACGTGATTATTTTAAACAATACGAAGCTCGGTGTCTTTTTCACAATAAAATTTAGCACATTCTGAGTGCTGTTGTGGAATAAGGGCGCGTTCCCACTATGTCGTCACGTTTTATTATCGTTGGACGACTGTCGTGACTAGCTATTCCCACTAGATCGTGACGATAATAGGAGCTGCGACATTCTGTCGTCACGTTTTATCGTAACGTTTTTTTATCGTCTGACGACTGTCGTTCTAGCTGTTCCCACTGTGACGACAGTTTGTCGTTGTAACGATAAAAAATCGTGAACGACAGTTAATTGTGTCGTGCTATATGTGAACAACTTCATTTAAATATGCAAGACACGACACTGTAAACTGCACGACAATCTGTCGTCACGACATAGTGGGAACGCGCCCTAAGACAAAATATGAACTATTTTGGTTTAAGCCACTATTCTAGAATAGCAGCTATATATGTATTTACCACGTAACCGATACATCACTCTCATACAAAATCGAAAATACCGACGCTATAATAGCCTGCTAAATCTGAATGAATCCAGGCGCTCAGTACGAGGAAAAAGTAACCTAAGCACTCGCGCAGAGAGGTGAAAATAACGTTGCCCGCCATGTACAGTCGTGCGGAACCGAATGCTGGGGTTGTACAAGGATTCTAATGTCGGCGATACACTCAGGGGTAGACAAAAAAAAAGAATTATATTAATAAGAAAGCGCAACTTCTCAAAATATTTGCTAATTCTGAAAGAATATTTGTTGTAAATTATTGTCACTACAGTGAAGAAAGAAGTATTTTGCTATTCACATTAATATTCTAAATTCTAGAGTATATTTTTAAAGCAATATTTCGTTACGTTTTCATAATCAATGTCGTCGTGACATGTCACCGAAGGCGCACGCCGTAACGTTTACGTTTACTTATGCTTGTAATCATAAAAATCATTAACAGTCATTTTTCCAAAGAAATAAGTATCATAATCGTAATCATAATCAATTCATAAATTCCATTACATGTCAATTTAGTACCTTAAATGTCAAAGAGAATATTAAATAAATGTGTTTTAAATGAATTGCATTATAAACTGATATTAAAGAAATATAGTAACCTACATACAATAAAATAATATTATTTAAAATTAAAAAATTCCAACAAATTAAAAAAGGGCGCTGGATTAGCCACATTTTCAGCCTAACGCGAAAGGAAGACGTGTCTACAACGTAGTATCTCTTAGTAGTTTGTTAGTGTGTTCTTTGTAGACATAATTTAAGAAATTTGGTTTCAGCATGAAATCAAACTGCACTTGTCTTATAACAAGCAGACAAAAATAGTAATGAGAACGGACACTCTCCGCCCCTCCCTAACTTTAGATACCGCACCGCGCCCCGCACATTGAAGGTCACATTGACTGAACGAGAACAAGGCTGTCGGGGAGCCGTTTTCGCTCGAAGACGACTTTGATATTTGAATATAGCTTTCATTTTGTAATTACGAAATTAGTACGTTTATATAACATAATTTTACGTTACTATTTATAAAGGTCGTGAATTGTGCTGTGTACGGCTATTTATAATCATCTAAAAGGGATAAAGAGAGGGTTTCTTTAAGTAAGTAAAAAAACTTATGTCTAAGACTCGTTCAGTTATTGTTTTCTTTAGTGCAGAGTAATATGTAATATAGATTTATTATATCAATATAATAAGACGCCATAACTTCGTGAGCTAGAAAAGGGTTCTCGAATTTTCAAATTGTATTGCCGATAAAATATTACGTAATGAATATACCTAATTATTAACTAGGTAATGATAAAGTTGGACACGCAATTTCAAATACTTTGGTTACTTTATTTAAAGGTACATGTACAAAATATAACATTTTAAGAGTTTTTAATATCTTCAATATTATTCCAGTTAGTTAATTAATGAACAATATAATATTATATATCGATATAAAAATACGTAATAAACATGTGTCATTATTAGGATTCTATTATATAATTATAGATAACAGAATGCCGCTGTGACCACGTAACGTAATAAATAGTACGAGCAAGTGATGGGTAACCCTGCCAATTCACGCACACATTTGCGCGTGTGCAGATAGCGCCTTGCCGTATGTAGTAGTAGTAGGTAAATAATTTTCAGTCGTTGTATGGAGTGTCCGGGTGTGATAACAAGCACAACTTTAACATGTTAGTTCCATCGCGCCACTGCTAGATGGCATTAGTTATATTCTGAAACGCGCTATCGTTTTGTTAACTTCAATAGCATAACTCATCTCATATATTTTGAATTGTTAATGATTTCTACCGCTGCAGCATTTATATGAGACTGAACAACACTAAAGTATTTGAGACGGTTCTATCCTAATTCTGCTATTTTAAGGTTTGGCATTGAACAATTGTGTAGACATGGGAAAAACTGCTTATTTGTTGAAACATTTAAGCTTTTTTAAAAAAAACGTGCTTTTTTAACGCTTTTTCACTTAAACGCTTTTTAATTTGAAGCGAACAAAATCGTTTAGAAAACGTTTAAGCGCATAGACTTTTATGTTAAAAAAAGCTTGCAACGTTATGTTGATAGCGAAAAGCTACAATAAGACTACTAAAGGTTTTAAGATAAGTAAGTTTTTTTGTAAAAAACGAGTTATATTTTTATTTATGACATAACATTATTATATTAACATTTTGTTCATTGGCGTTTAAAAGCGTCAAAAACATAAGATGTTTAACTTTTGTAGTTGCTAACCGTTGAAATAGGAAAAACTTCTTATGTTGTTAACGTTTAAAAAGCGTGCTTGTAAAAGCGCTTTTAACTTATACGCTTTTTAGTTTGACGCTTAAAAAGTCGTTTATTTTTTTTTTGTTTAATTTGACTTTATGTTTAAAAAAGCTTGCAACGTTATGTTGAATTAATTTGTTTAGGAAACATAGATGGCGCTATTTGAAACTTAGGCACGTTGTAAAAATGAAATTGTTGAGTGTCTATAGAACTGACCAGTGATAACGCTTACGCTTAAAATGAAAGCGTGCTTATGCGCTTATTTTAAAAAGCGGACTTTCTTAAGTGCTTTTCGTTTAAACGCCCATGTCTACTGTTGGGTCCATAAGCCTATAAATTTACCCTTTTTGATAATATACGCCTTTCTACATTGAAGGCTGCGTCCTTTTGAAGTTCGTTGACCGGCGCTACACACTATAGAAAACATAAATCGTCAGTGAAATAATTAAGTAGGTACCTCTCAATTTTTCATTCCTTTTAATTCAAGTCAAAATCAGAAATTTCTAATAACCTATAAATATTTTGTTGAATCTAGAGTAGCTTTATGACTTAGTAAATTAATTTGCTCTTGGATTAAATATTCCTGCCTTATAACGAAAATACACTTTTGAGACATTTGTTTACTATTATCAAGTAATTATTCTTTAGCGTCTATACGGAGAGGATCGTTTTGTTAGATTTAATAAATTTGTCTTCATAACAAGAATTTTGTCATTTTCTAAGTAATCTAAGTAAATTTTCTAAGTAAAAAGTAAAGTTTTTCAACTACAACGCATGGCGACGACACTCGCATTAACACGCCCGGATCACAGTGTTGAACCAGTTCCGAGACTTTTGAACATTTACTGCGCGCAAGTAACCCGCGGCGACGACAGAAACCGCTCGACTTTAACCAAGTCGCGCGTCAATTAGCGATTCCATATTTGCCCAACACAAATTTGTACCTTAACAATGGGAAAATAGAGATGAATATGCTATAAGCGAAAAACATGACGCGTCGCGACGCTTCGACTCTGCGACTTTGTGAGTTGAGCCTAACTCTCATTTATAAGTATTGCTACACAAAAGTAGTACACGGATGTAAAATTCACCTCACAAAACAAATGAAAAGTAAAATACTTACAGAATAAAACATCATACAAATACATAGTAGGTTGAAATGGCAACTACGATAGCAAGCATGCCCCATCGTTCAGCATTAGAACCGTATGCGTAGTCTAAAGTAACATAGAGGATTTTTCACAAATGGCTCATCTCATATCGTGACCCGCGTGCCCTAACACTTGCACGTTTGCTAATTTAATGGCGGCTACTAGGGTCGCAGTCGGCGTGACTAAATTCTGAGCCACAAAAGTATAGGACCTAAGTCGCAATATAAGTTTCCGGAATTGTCCACTTACATAAACAATATTTAAAAACTAATTACAACATTTGAAAATGGAACTCTTTGGCTGTAGAATACAGTTTGTTTTATCTGACTGTCACTTGTTTTTACATTGTGGCGTCATTTTAGAAATTGGTTGTCTACATCACCATGGATTTGACTCGTGAAAATTTTTGTAATATGATTTTCTACGACTTTAAGTGTAATTTGACAGCTCAGCGGAACTTCGCTCGGCTTCAAACTGCTTTTGGCGATGAAGCACTGTGCAAGATGACTATTTATAGCTGGTGTGCAGAATTCAAACGAGGTCGTGTCTCTCAGTGAATCTCAGTGACAAATTTCGTGATGGTCGCCTGTCCACTGCTGTGAACAACCAAAACATCGATGCTGTGCGCCGTATGATCAAAACAGACAGGCATGTGACATACTATGAGATTTGGGCATCTTTGGGCATAGACATGAGTCAAATACAATTAATACTACACAAACATTTGGGTGTGAAAAAGCTGTGCTCTCGGTGGATCCCACACAATTTGACTGAGGCTCAAAAAATGGATGGTGTCACTTGTTGCAATGCCATGCTTACCAGATTCAACGAAGGGGCGTCAAATTTGGTGTGGGACATAATAACAGGTGAGGAAATATGGATACATAGTTACGATCCCAAAACAAAGTAGCAATCGAGCGTACGGGTCTTTCGGATGGGCCGAAACCAACCAAAGTAGCGCCCGTGCAAAGTGCCTCTAAGCGGATGATTGCTTCTTTTTGTAATAAAACTAGACACGTGTCTACTGTTGCTTTGGAGAATCGTTGTACCGTGAATAGTGATTGTTACACGACCATTTGTTTGCCGGAAATTATTGACAAACTCCGTAAAAATAACCGTAAACGCCTTATCATCTTGCACCACGATAATGCCAGTTCTCACACGGCCAGACATACAAATGAATTCCCACCTGTGAAATGAAGTCCCGACCTGGCACCTTGTGACTTTTATTTATTTCCAAAAATTAAGAACCGGTCAACGATTTTCATCACCTGAAGAGGCTGTAGAAAAATATGTTTCAGAGATTGTCACGGAGGAGTAGCGTAAATGTTTTCGAAATTGGTTCATTCGTAAGAAAAAGTGCATTAACTCTAACAGAGAATGTTTTGAGAAACAATAAGTTCATTTCTGATCATTTATAGTAGTTTTTTCTTATTAATTCCGGAAACTTATAGTGCGCCCCGCGTATATGCCATCGATACGATAAGAAGAAGAAATACATTGAAATGTTCGAAAAGGAGAGTCAGCTTAAGTAACGATTAACCATATACGTATTTATTTATCTAAAAAGAAGACCAACAGCTTAAAACTTAACAATAGTAATAACTAATTTTCACACTTGCGTGACTTTAAGCCGCAATGTAAACGCCATGCAAACTCGCGTCTACGTCGATACAAACGCGCGTTTGCTTCGCTACACTTGTGATATATAAGCTATTGTATCGATGCAATTGCGCGTTTGTATCGAGGCAATCGCGCTTTTGTATCGTTGCAGTCGCGCTTTAATATCGATGCAATCGCGCGTTTCATGAACACGCGTTTGCATCACTGCTAAAAGTCCTCGTGTGTAACCACACTAAGAGCCAATTACAGATCCACACAAATAGAAATATAATAAGGCACCTGAATGCACAATTGAATTAACATATTTGATAAAACATAATTTATTGAGTTCTTAGATTTTCGCGATTGTTACACATAGGAAATGAAACTATTTTTCCGGATTTAAATCGCGTATATTTGTTTTTCAAACAAATTAATAATAAATTAAACTTAATAAAAATTCATTCAATAAAATAATTTGTAAAACTTAATGTAGCGTAAATTGGAATGTTTTCTTTGTAAAATTAAAAATAAGGTATTTAATTAATAACTATTGTAACTATAGTGAAAAAATAGGGTGGTTTGCATTAATATTAGACATAACTGGTTGAAGACTGTACCACCTCAGTCAACCGTGACCATGGGACCTGTAAAGGGCCCGAAACGTCGGTTTGTTTGAAAAAACAAATATACGCGATTTAAATCCAGAAAAATAGTTTCATTTCCTACATAATTTATTACTAAAACATAAAAAGACAACCGTTGTAACTCACGGTGTAAATCAAAGAAATGCTCACTCAGTGTAGTCATGTAACATTACAAAGCAGTATGGCGAAAGCTGCCCCAATAACGGCGAAGAGCCATTCATAGACTTTGCTAGTATAATTTTGCGTTTTAATTTATGCCTAGTTAATATATTTTTGTATATTTAAAGAAGTCCGGAATAAAAAAAATCAAACATTGTATTTTAGAATACTTAGATGCAAGAACACAACGCAATTGATCCAGTTCGACCATAGATTAGGTAACGTTCTTGTACGTACCTTTCATTTTAAGCATAATTGAATGTTCACCTACCTAAAGTATTGGTTATTTTATAGTACACACATAAAACATTAACGCTATAATATACCTAATGAAATAATCAATTAAACGGTAATGACATAAACAAAAAAAAACACAATGTGACAAAAATATTTAGTCAATATTTAAATGAGAGATAATGAAAATTGCAAAGGAACGTCTTGACAAGAAGCCACTTGCCAATGTCAATGTCACTTTGAGATTGAAAACAGTGTGAACATTTGCGGCAGATTTCTGCCATTTGGGCCGATTTAATTTTCATTCCGACAGAACATGTTAACGGTGTATTAAATGTGGCAGACTTTGGCAGATTTGGCAATATTCGAGAAGTTGTTTATTATTTCTGGGAACAAACTGAAAACTAGTTGTTTTCTACTACGACGATTGTCCTGTGTTACGCATCAGATGTTTATACATCTGATGCGTAACACAGTACAATGTTATAAACAAAACCTATATCAACTTTATAACTCCAGTTTATACAGGCTATACTCAAGCTTTTTTGATGCTTTGATAATGAATCACAAGTATTGATAGGTCTTCTTAAAGCACGTCGTCAAAAACACTGGGTCACAAAATACACGAGATTTCGCCATCCTTCTTTAGAATTAAACCATTTTTTAATTGCATTACTCCTTTTTTCTATTTAAACAAACATTTTAAATCTAAATTTAAATAACTTACTTCGTTAGAGTAATATTAGCGAGAGCTTGGAATTGCATAATAGTGGGGTGCCATTTGCATAAAAACTACGAAAAGGAGGTGCACGAAAGGAGCCTCCCACACACGAGGCAACCTGGGCAACAATCGACGAGTACCTTACGCTGATTGGAAAATCTGTTCACCGCGATCACAAGCATTATAGTGTATGCCATCGACACAAGATTCTTAGAAGTGACATAGATAGCCCCGTAGTACTTCAAAGAGTTCGTTTATTTGTGCCTCAAAATTATACGCGATTAGGTACTCGAAGCCGACCTCCATTGTTTGCGTACCCAGACGGTGATCGCACGAACCACGCCCGCAACTCCCCCACGCCTCGAGCTCGCCTTGCTCAATTCTCTCCTGGCCGAGGTCCGTGATGCCGATGTGCTCACCGACAAGTTACCGAAACTAATATATAAAATTGACACGTATATTTATAAATAAATACATAAAACATTTTTCTAAAAAAAACAAACTCAAAAGTTTGCTTATGGTTTTTTTATTAGAATTACATCTATTTGCCACGTTTTATTGACATCGGTTAACATAAGTGCACGAAACTGGATTCACCCCTAGTTTGCCAACCTTAGAGATGGAATATTTTTTTCAAATTTAAATGGGATCAACACTGAGGTACCGCCTTTGCAACAATAAAAGAATCACCAAAATCGGTTCACAAATGCCGCAGCAAAAAATACAGTCGAATTGAGAACCTCCTCTTTTTTGAAGTCGGTTAAAAATCGCAAATATCACCTGAAATTCTCCTGCAAATACATAAATACCACTATGTATACGATTCCGAGCTCTCACTAATATCACTGTACTTACTACCTATAAAAAAGACAATAAACGCGAATCTTTCTTCTAAACTGTCCTTCTACTTAGCGAATATGTGTTCGTATAATAATTGCATAAACGTGTCAGTATTTCAATGAATTTTTACCACTTGCTATAAACCATTACTAGTTACTTTTTAAGACCGTTAAAATGTTGAAAATTCTTCTTACCATCCATTTTCCTCGTCCCAGAGCAAACTCCGTGGCGGTTAGAACGAAAAAAATACATTCAAAGACGAGAAAGCCGAGTCGCAAGGTGATTTTTATTATTTTGTACTTTTGTCGGTCTCCTTTAATTTCACAAAAACACTGGATTAATTATCCCAAGGATGTCTTTTAATTAAAAACCTTAAATGAATGCCGCAGTTTTATAGCAACACTTTTTTAATTTATTTTTCATTTTTCTCTACTAACGGCACTGAAAAAAAGCTTCCTACGGATATTTTTACACTCGATCTCTATTTATTAATGTTGTATCTGTACTATTAGGTTAATAATCTGGATCTTAATCCATCAAAGTGTTGTTAGGTTACTTTCAGTCGCAAACGCAAACGTCTGTATCATTTAATTATTCTCTCAAAGGTGTGGTACTACAAAATCAATCTACTGTACGAGATCTGGAAGTTCTACATGACTCTAATTTACTTTTCGACTCGCATATTGATAGTATAGCGACTAAGGCCTCTAAGTCACTGGGTTTTATTATGCGGTGTGCCAAAGATTTTACACAGGTGAAAACTTTAAAAATACTGTATTGCTCATTTGCCCGCAGCACTTTAGAGTATGCCAGCCAAATTTGGAATCCACATTATCACATTTATATCTCGCGGCTAGAAAATATACAAAAAAGTTTATTCGTTTTCTATGCTATCGTATAAAGGACTGTTACAATTCTGCCAATTATTTCAATCTCTGTAAGAAGCATCATCTCTTACCACTTGCAATGCGTCGTGATATTAGTGACCTAATGTTTTAAATGAAAATAGCATCAGATTCAATTGATTGTCCGGAGTTATTATCACAAATATCACTTAGAGTTCCTTGTAAATCCTTGTCCTTGTTCCTTGTAAACAATTGTCTTTTGGTTCTACCCCCGGCTCATACTAATTACAGGCAAAATGAGTTTATGTGGCGTTCAAGCAATAATTTTAACATTCTATGTACTTCCTTTGATCTGGATCTTTTCAATAGGAGTGCGATTTTGGCGAGGAGAGCACTGAGTGGTCATTTCTTTGATTCATAGCGAGGATTGCAACTGTGGTTGTAGTTTTATGGTTTACGTATTAAGTTATGTTTATAGCGATAGGTTAGTTCAATTATGCATTCCTATTAACCGACTTCATAAAAGGAGGAGGTTCTCAATTCGTCTGTATGTTTTTTTTGTATGTATGTTACGCGATAACTCCGGTATTTGTGAACCGATTTTCATGATTCTTTTTTTGTTGGAAAGGGGGCACTTTCATAGTGGTCCCATTTCATTTTGAAGAAAATCATCCACCTCTAAGGGTGGCTGTTCACGCATGAAGATTCATTTTTATAAATAGCACCCAAATTTTACTTAAGGAGCTTATTTTAATGGTTGATTTTGCTATTTCTCCAAATCAAGGCGTTTTTCTCTCTCAATAGACTTTGAGTAGTGAGAACCGATTTTTATTATCTCCAGTGTCAAGTCCTGTATAGTGGCGAACTAGGGATATTTCAATAAAACTTAGCAAATAGACGTAATTCCACGTACTTTTGAGGTCGGTTTTTTTAGTACTCTGTACTGAGATTATATTATGTTTCTATTTGTGAGGATCTACAATTGGCTCTCAGTTGTTACAATTATTATATAAGTTAGTTTTAAGCTGTTGGTCTTCCATTAAGATAAAAAAATTAATCTGAGTATATATAAAAATCATTTTATACAACCAAAAGACCAAATCAGAAGACTATATTTATAAATTTCCAAAATATAAAGTTTGCCTTCCCACTAAACATGCTTGTAAATGCAATGATAAAATGTGCTATATCAGAAGGTTGGTACAAAATGCCCATCATATCAATAATTCAATATTCAGTAACCCACACACTCATAGCCGCATCTCTCGCATCTCGCATGGATTATCTCTATTTGCACTACGCCAATTACCGTACCTTAATGGAATGGTTCGTCGATTGGCCCCGTGTAAACGGTCCTTTGAGTTAAGCTATGCCCGGAGTGTCTCTAATTCGTCGTCGCGTAAGCAAGCTGAAGTAACAGTGGACTGGCCATACCTGTCGAAGAATCGAAAACCGATGGATTTGCAATTCACTCTATTCAAAAAACGAGTTCTTGAATAGAGTGAATTGACACGATAATTTGAACCATCTCAACTCTATTATTAATACAGTTTACTATGGAACTTTAGCCTTTTTAGGATATGTTGATTAAAATAATAATAATAATAATAATAACGCACACACTCAACATAGCCCCGCACTAGGGAAACCTTATATCGCGGGTGCCATGGACACACACATAGACAAACACAAATGACACCTGACTCATGAGAGAAATAAATGTAAGCCATACAAATATTTCTCCCGGCCCGGGTATCGAACCTGGGACCTCTGTGTAGCAGTCCGGCATGGTAACCATTCGGCCACGGAGGCAGATCAAAGAAGTCTTGTTAACACCTTAGACTATATAGTATTTAGAAAGAAACCCTGTACGGATAGCCTGTTATCTGCCGTGGGCAAATCTTTGTTTTATAGAGCACATGCGGTCGGTGACAGTAATAAGAATTTCCATATAAAGCCAGTCCGATGTGCAAACAAGTTGAAGATTCAAAGGTCAATGTCACAAGCGCCGTGTGAAACCATCAGTTGCGCAAAGACCTACCATTTTACCTCATTTGAGAAATGTTACAGACAAGATCGGAAGAATCTTCGAGTGTGCGTCTTTCAACACCTATTTGTAACCCCTGAGGAAATTTTCTCAATTCCTGAGACCCGTGGAATATAACATCCGCTGGATGCAAGAGTTTATAGGCTTGACTGCAAGTGCCATCTGTCTTTGTACAGACGAATCGAAGCATTTTTACCCGTATCAGAATGTCTGCTGTCTGCGAACATGTCTTAGATAAACCTACACATTTAAGTTAAGTTCGACAAACAAAGGGAAGTCCCTTCGAGACCATGGACGTTGCAATACGTCCGAAATGTCGAGGTAAATAAAATATATTTTTATAAACGATTAAGTCCCGAATTTAAATTCAAATAATATGTGAAAATTGTCAAAGTTTAAATCGGTGTATTGTAAACCGGTACGGTCCGGGAATTGCAAATAATATCAAATATCTAGAATACTTGCGGGTAAAACGAGTGCGCATAATTACATCGTTGTCATTTTTAATTAAGTTACGCAATTCGGGCTTACTTCCTACGTGTGTTAGGATAAAACTGCATAAAAATGTACCGTTTTCTGCAAATATTACGAGTTATAAAAGTTGCTTAATGTGTATAGTGCTATAAGAGTCCCTTCGAGATAATGGACGTTGCAATACATCCGAAACGTCGAGGTAAATGAAATGTTTTAATACACGACTAAGTCCCGAATTTAAAATCAAAATAATGTGTGAAAATCGTGAAAGCTTAAATCAGTGTATTGTAAACCGGTACGAGCCGGAAATTGCAAATAAAATTAAACACTAGAATACTTGCAGGTAAACCGAGTGCGCATAATTGCATCGTGATAATTTTTTATTAATAAATGCTACACTTATGTGTAGCAATCCGGTCCGTTTAAAACAGCTCATTAGGAGTAATTACACGGACCAGGACAAAGTGCATTACGAGTTATACGAGTTGCATAAAGTGTGTAGTGCTGTAAAAGTCCCTTCGAGACAATGGACGTTGCAATTCGTCCGAAATGTCGAGGTAAATAAAATATGTTTTTGCACACGATTAAGTCCCGTATTTAAAATCAAGTAATGTGTGAAATTCGTCAAAGTTTAAAACCAAATATATATAATTCACTGCGCCCAATGTTACTCACCACTACACGTGAAAAACAAATAAATGCTCTGTTTTCTCGGAAAGATTATAAAAATGAACGTGTCACACGGACATCAATGTTATTGCTACCTTGTCAGACTTAAACCCTCGCCTGCGGTTCGGACTTAAAGTGTCAAAGCATTTATTTCCACGTTACACATAGACCCTATATACGTGTAGTCTCTCTGAGTCGAGTAGGTTTAATTGCCAAGTCACTGTAGTGCATTTTGAATGTTTTCGTTAGCACTTGGGTTTGCTGCTGTGCTTAGAGAGTTTCGTCAACGTTGCACGCCTGAGTGGTGACGAGGCATAGTACAACGTACCTAATATAAATTAGAAATACATGGTGCGGTGAAAAGGTACGCGGCAACGCGGCACAAAATAAGGGACCAAGAACCAAAGAGGAGGATGCTACGTCCCTAAAGTCGCCGTATGCGTAATGACTTTTGAGGTCGGTTTTTTTAGTACTCTGTACTGAAATTATTATATTTTGCACAATATGACCCTAAACTGCCACAAGGTTTAATATAATTGAACGTAGTAAGTGCTTGGCTCAAGTCAATCACCGCTCGAAAGCACAGCATGGATTTTCGACCACAGAGTTTCGAACTGTGACCGTCTGCGAAAGTGGTACAACTATCATCTAATTATATTATAGCGAATTACCTCTGTAGGTAGAAATACGTGAAATTAATGAACGTAGGCCTACGTCATTTTGGTAAAGTTCTAATTTCATGATAATTACAAGCCGGCTCATTTGTCAACCTAATGAGTTTATGATGTGCTTCGCGGAAGTTGGTATAATATACGTAATGCGGTCGGCACAATGCATAGAAGAAATAAACTACGTTAGAGTAGCTATTGGAGTGACTTTCCCATGACTTTACAGTGTATAAATATTTGTATATGAAATGTTACGTCCTCTTTGTACATTCTGAAAAAACTTTTACTGGATGCCAACAGAAGTGCTTCCCATAAAAAAGTTTTTATTCTCACGGACTACAAAGTGCAAATCATTTTCGCAATTCTATGATAATTGTCAGGCTGCACAGAGGCGGTAGTGGAAGCGTTCCGGGCCCGTGGATTTTTAAATAACTGCAAAAAAATGGATTATCGTTAATTTAAGGCAATAAATGCGAATTACGCAAGACCTAGCTACGAACATACCGAGAATCTTTGAGAGTTAGGCATAACTTTATACAGGGTCAAGTGCACGTCAAGCTTGACACTTAAGACTTAAATCCAACTCTATGCCGCTTACGATAAGAACGGTCCAAAGTACAATCTGTCAAGCGCGATGTGCTCTTGATTGTACCTTTGTGTCTTTTATAATACAGTTGTAGTGGACGATGTGGACTGCAAGAAATTGGAGTAAAGAAACTTAAGTAATGAGTACAAATATGGATGAAACACGAAATATAATTCTCGATACAGTGACAATCGTATAACAGAAAAACAATACAATAAAACAAAAACATGTCAGTAGAAAAATAATTTGCAGCAAAGAGTTCGCGACAAAGGTTATTAATTATTCTTGATTATGCAGTGAACGTTGTAACACATAATTCGCCTTCCAAATTTTCAAATTATTTACACAGTCGCTAGCAGTCATTCGTATCTTTGGTAGAGTAAAGCCACATGTGATCAAATGTCATAAATGCTTTTTAACTGGCTTTGAAAAATGAGAAGGTTTTCATTTCGACTGTATATTTCCTTTTGTGTATGTCACACGTTTACTTCGGCATTTGTGAACCGATTTTGATGATTCTTTTTTTTTATTGGACAGTAGGTACCTCAGTCTTGGTGTCATTTGAATTTGAAGAAAATATTCCACCTCTAAGGGTGGCAAACTCGGGCAGTAATAGCAGTAGAGCTCCCTGTGAAAGAGTTCGTCACCAAGCACTAATGTCAGCATTACTGTGTTCCGGTTTTGAAGGGAAAGGGTGCTGGTGAAATTACAGGCACGTGATACTTGTCAACTTATGTCCCAGGGTGCACAGTGGCAGTGTCCTTCTGGATGGATATGCGTGTAGCTTACCATCAGGCGCACGACTTGTTATTATAAAAAAAAAATAGGGGTGATTCTAATTTCGCGCACTTTCCGGTAGCCGATTTCAATTAAAGTTTACAAATAGACGTAATTCCCCGAACTTTTGACGTCGGTTTTTTTTACGACAAGGTAGCAAAATAACTAGATTTTGTTATTGTTTTTCCAAAGTACAGTTTGGTTAAACATTTAGTACTATCACAAAATAAATGAAACAAATTTTTTTTATCGAGTTCTTAGGTTTTCGCGATTGTTACACATAGGAAATGAAACTGTTTTTAAATCGCGTATATTTGTTTTTTCAAACAAACCGGCCGTTTCAGTCAACTGTGACCATGGGACCTGTAAAGGGCCCGAAACGTCGGTTTGTTTGAAAAAACAAATATACGCGATTTAAATCCGGAAAAACAGTTTCGTTTGATAAAATTTTTTTAGTTATTTTTTTTGCTCTATTACACACCTACACTCAGAATGTACTAAGTTAAATTTTGCTTTAACAGTCGATACAACGTCAAATGGCTTCGATTGATTCCGCATAACAGCGAAAGTGTTGAATCAATCAGTTTGGAAAAAATATATATGAAAATATTAAGAATAGAATATCTATTATAGTTATCGGTGTTAAACGCGTAAAAAAATTTTAACCGCTGTATTGAATAAGTACGTTACGTATCACACTGCTATTACAATAGTGTTATAACTCAAAATATGTGAAATTCAAGATTATACCATTGTTAAACGTAAGAGTTGATCTCTACACATCAATAAATATAATAAAAAACAACTAAAACATATATACTTAACTACTTAACTTAACCTGAATCTTTTAACTGCTGTACTGAAAAGTTGTCATTTTACAGATGTTACCTTATTAACAGCAACAGTGTGAAATAGTGCCGAAAAGATTTTGTACACATGTTTGTTGGGTAGTATTCTGAGTTATCCGTTTGGATTCTATTTAACTGATGGTTTAACATGTCGCACTGCTATTATTACAGTATTGTATTATTACAGTATTATATAGTGTTATAACTCAAAATATGTGAAATTCAAGATTATACCATTGTTAAACGTAAGAGTTGATCTCTACACATCAATAAATATAATAAAAAACAACTAAAAGATATCTACTTAACTACTTAACTTAAATCAAAATGAGACACGCTTTATGTGAGGTAGTTCTGGCTAAAATAGTCTTTATTCAAAAACATGAAATTATTTTTCCTCTTTTAATTTTTCAATATGTATATTTGGCAAGTAGGAAATAACCTGTATACATAAATTTACACAGATCTTTCACGGGAAGCGAGTAATTCGTTTTTCGTCGATTCTGAGAAAAGAGTGAGAGAGAGTTAATACACTATTTTATTAACAGTGCAATATGCCAATGATTTTTTTATATCAACTGAACTAGATAGAACACGTCTATATACGATAAATATTTTTCAAATTGCTATAATTTCGTTTGTAAAAAAATTAATTTCGAGTTCTTAGGTAAATAATAAATTCTGAAATAAAGCCAGCGTCCCTGCCACTCGACCCGCGCAAACGAATCGACTCAGTACCTGCGGAAAATTGAATTCGAGCGGAGGTAATAACATCATAGTCTATATTAACGCTGAGCTTCCAGATGGTCAAATTAATCATTGTGTCAGCACCAGGTACACCTGTTTTTTAAGCCACTATTCTAGAAAGCAATCGGTATGAGGAATTAATTATTCAGGCATAGTAAATGTTCGGTTATAGTTAGTAAACTACAGCAGTCAGAAATTTCGTTACAGAGTTAAAGAGCCAGTCGGTATCGTTGGTCCTATTAGGAGTTGGTAAGAGCTCGATGTGCCTGCCTTAACCTTCGAGAGGGAGAGATAAAAAACGAACAGAGGGCGTTAGCGATGGCGCGACGCTGGCGGAGAACGTGACATTGCAATGGCGGAAATTGAATGCAAACCAATTTATTTTGTAGTACCAGCGCGGCAGTCAAGCTATATGACCGTACGCACCGCATACGAGAGGGTTGATGGGCGGTTCGTTCGTTGTGAAGCTTTTAAGAAGAGGACTGTATAGAATGAAATATCTGGAGGGGTCGGATCGGAGTGTTGTGAACAACTGAACTAATGAAAAAACACAAAAATAAAATATAACAACCTAATTGTACGTACAGTGTAGTACTACACTGTACGTACAATTAGGTTGTGGAATGAACTCCCTGTCGAGGTTTTCCCGCAGGAATACAGCATGGAGTCCTTCAAAAGGGGTTTGAAAAGGATCCTAAAGGGTTTGCAACGCGCTCTTGACGCCCCTGGTGTTGTAGGCATTCATAGGCGACGGTGACCGCTTTCCATCAGGCGGGCCGTATGCTTGTTTGCTGCCTATTTAATTCATACATACCATGTAAAATAATGGCCCAGCACAATGATTACAACATACTTTTTTATCATTGCTCTATAATACCAATATATGATGAGGTAAAGTTTCTACTACTAGCAGAAAATTATTTCAATAAAAACCCACAAGTTATCACGCACCATGACAGAAATACACGCAGCGCTTCTAACGTTACCTTAAAGGTTCCATGTTTTAACAATATTTACGGGAAACAACAACTAAAGTATCAAATACCAAAACTTATAAACGACCTGCCTCTAACTCTCAAACAAAAAATAATAATTTTATTATTATGACATTAAAAATAAGTTAAAGAAGCATTTATTAAATTTATTACAAAAATATCATTAATAGAATATCATATACATAATTATAGTTTATATACACACATGTGAATGCGTATATATGAATTGTATATTATGTGTATGTGAATGTACGTGTGTAGGGTACACACATGATATTATTAATAAAAATGTACTATTGAATCAAATGTAAGAAATCCGCCCGTGTGTCTGCACAATTTAGCCATAATACAGGCACTCGCAATCTCTCGTCTTGTCGATCGGCCAGGGCAGGTAGAATTGAATGCTATCATTGTATTTTACCCTACAATTAAATTAACAGTGTTTGCTGATCTAATAATACCTTAGATTACTTTATAACTACAACTTAAGTTTAACGTAATTTATATTTGTACTAAATGACGAGTGGCAGTGTACGGTAAAACCTAAACTGTACAATTATTATACCTATGTAAATTTTGTTATGTTTGTAATAAAATGAAATAAAAAAATAAATACATAAAAAAACGCTGACTTTGAGATGGGTTTCGCGCTCCTATATTGTCTTTAGCGCTCTTCCTCAACGTCCAGCAGGCGTCCTAATTAAGGATCTGCGACAAATGCGGTGTAACGCGTGGATGTTCATGGTAGCGGTCAGAGGAGACTACCAGTTACGATGATGATCACTTGTCATCAAACAGTGTTTAATTTTTTCAATAACACAGTAAAACACAAGCAGTATTTCAGTCATAATTAAATAGCACTACGCAGAGTGAATCCACAGAGCTAAACGAGTGTTGATGGGTGCTCCAAGACGGACGCAAGTTATCCAGGACGGTTGCTTGTAGACGGTCCCAACTACAAACAGTAGTACAGTTGCAGTAGCAATATAAAAAGGATAGCAATACAAATAAATGTTAAAGGTAATGTGGGTAGGTGAACTTAACCTAAGCGCCGTCTATTTTGACATCGGCGGCATGAGCAGTGTCTTTGACTATAATACCACATAATACTGTCCTTTACCTAGTCAAAGCAAAACTTGTGATAGCCTTAGAATAATAACGCATAGAAACCTAGTCCGCAAACGCAGTAAGTGAGGCAAATTGAAGCGCGCCAAAAGGGCCTACACGAGCGGGCGGGCCTTCGGTGCTCAAGGTCAACTTGCACCGCGAACAGATCAAACATTTTAGCTAAAAATGGCGAAATGTGCGGTAAGTGAGTGTAAAAATACGTCAGACAAGCATAAAATAGATACTAACATCACATTTCACAAGGAAGTAACGCGTTTCAACTTGCATTTTTATATAAATATTCACTAAAACCGAAAATTAACCTACTACTAAAACTAGCCTACATGAATTTGATTTTTGCCTCACTTGTGACAGTTCGTTTGATACGAAACTATCATTCTATGCGTTATTATTCTAAGGTGATAGCATGCTACATAAAACTATAAAAGTTTAGGTAAATTTACTAAATGTTAACAAACCGTAGACAGTAGACAGCAAATAACAATTAATAAAAATTAAAAAGTACGTCAGTAATGCGTAGTACGAAACTCACTACTAAATATTTTATTTGACCGGTTAACCCGACGTCATTACAATTACGTTCGCTTGGCTTGCGAGTGACCGTTGAAGTTTGTTTACCTTTACTTAATTATTTAAACCTTTAGGCTGCTAATAGATTGACTTGCATGTAATTTCCAGTCAATCTGTTAGCACCCCTATACTTAAATATATGGGAATCTTTAATACATATATATATTAACAACGTGTAAGTACGTACTTTTAATTTAATAAATACACACGTCAAAAGTGATTTTATCACTTAAAAGTCATAAAAATAATACTAAATGCATGAAACAAATTATACATGGGTGGGTACCTGTGTGAAATTTTACAATTCTCCTATCTACAAAAAAAAGTATAGACTAATTCCGTTTGTGGAATCTTTTAACTGCTGTACTGAAAAGTTGTAATTTTACAGATGTTACCTTATTAACAGCAACAGTGTGAAATAGTGCCGAAAAGATTTTGTACATGTTTGTTGGGTAGTATTCTGAGTTATCCGTTTGGATTCTATTTAACTGATGGTTTAACATGTCGCACTGCTATTATTACAGTATTGTAACTGAAAATATGTGAATTTCAAGATTAAACCATTGCCGAATGTAAAATTTGTTTCTCTACTACATAAAGCCATCGTCAGAATGTTGTAAAAAATAAGTAAAAGATATCTACGTAACACAAGACGAGACAAACTTTATGTGATCTAGTTCTGGACAAAACAGTAATATAATTATTAAATAAAGATCGAACACTTAGAAAAAATTCACTTCGATCCAGTTGTCGAACCAATGTCTCTCAGCAAACCGTATCAGACGCCATAGAGTCGGTTCGTTAGCGTTTGTTCGTTCGACGTTTAACGATTTTTTCCATGTGTATATTACTACGTTGCGGTTTCGAAGGGCAAGGGTGCTGGTGAAATTACAGGCACATGGAATTTATCAACTTATGTCTCAGCCGCTCAGATCTTTGAGATTTAAAGCTCTGAGTGACACTGCAACTGTTAAGGACAGGCGTGTCGCTTACCACAAGGCACACGACTCGTTCGTCCCTTAATTTTGTAAAAGAAATTACCGATCAGCGGCAGATCCGAACAAGCCGCCACGGCGGCTATCTTCCCACGTTGCGTTTGAGCCGCAAATAGAGACACGGGCCGTGGGAAGTCACCTTAAAGATTTTAGGAAATCTGCCTCCGTACCATGGCTACGCATGATAGTCGCGACGAGCGCGATAAAATTCGAATGAGCTATTGGCTGTCTCAATGACATCTCATTTAAATAGCCAATAGCGCGCGCTTATTTCAATTTTATCGCGCACGTCGCGACTATCATGCGTAGCCATGCTACGGGGGCAGGTCTCCACCTCTTAGTACTATTTTTAACTATTACAATGAATAATCACTGTATTGTCTTCACTTACACGGTATTCAGATTACCAGACAACAAAAATTCATAAGCATTCCTGACTCTACGCTCCAAGAAAAAATAAATAGAATAGTGGATTACTTCACGTCCCAACTTTTTAATATATTTTACATGAAGGATGTGAGACTTGAGAAATTTTAATATTCCATTTGAAAAACAGTCTTTTGTATTATACAATGACAATGCTTTTTATTAAAATAAGTGTCAATGTAAATCGTGAGGTTCTTCTGTAATTCAATATTACAAGTAAAAGTGTGTGTATAATGTGAAATCGAAGCCTTAACTGACAATACAAAGAGCTTAGCACTAACGTTTCTCAGTCGATAAAACAGACAAACAAATTACTTTAAACGATTTCCAAGAGATGTCGCTACGATGCTCCAAATCCAATAGGTGGTACGGGTGTACCTACAGACCACACGTGTACCAGTATCTCATGGAATTAAATATTAGAAAAATCGAACGACATTGACTTGGTAATGTTAACTTGTCCGCTAAACTTTCTTCGCTTTAAAATAACGATTTATTAGCAATAATTACTGCGAATCCGCTTCAATCTCGAACAAAAAACATTGTAATAAAGTTTATCGCAAAATCAGCGACGAATTAGGCGCATCTAAGTCACAATTCACGATTTAGAAGTGGGTCTCAAATCTTGCCAATTAGTACCTAGGATCAATCAAATCAATGTATGTGGTATGTAATTTATAATAATTTTATTATTATAATAATTTTATTATTATAATAATTTTATTATTATAATAATTTTATTATTATAATAATTTTATTATTATAATAATTATATTACAATAAGTTTTGTTGGTACTGGTCAGCAAGACTACAACGTGTAGACAATGATTGGTAAAAAAAGACAAATGGCGTAAATGCGAGTTACTTCAAACTGCAAACGTAAATATATCTATCACCCACAATGTAATTCATATATTTTTATTTCATTTTAAAATGTGTCAAAAACTACTTACCTTTCTCACACACAAATTCATACACATCTTGAAACATATACAAGGATAGATCAATTCTAGTCAATATAATATGAAGTACCTAGTACCTTTTTTCCTACTGTATTGATGTTGCCCACTACAAATTTTAATTTGTCTAAGTGCCATCAGATTCTGGTACACTTTAAACACAAATTTGACAAGGATGCTGACATTAGATTATTGCAGAGTACTAAAAGGAATTTACAAAAAGAAAAGTGCAAACATTAAGAAACCATAAAAATCACTTACAAAAACAAAGGGCGAAATTATTTAAAAATCAGCAAAAGCATGAAAAAGAAATAAGCTGACATTGTTTTAGGAAAGTGACGACATTACGCGCTTGATTTTTACTGCCGAGGAGTAGTGCAGGTCAGTAGTTGCTCTATGGTCTTTGTACAACTTACAAAGCAAGATCTCCAATGGGAGAATTCGAGCCCAAAACAGTCCTGCGAAATTTGTGCGAATGTGTGCGTCTGTACATTGCGCGCGGCAGGTGCACACACATGTAAGCCGCGCTGCTACATTTGTACAAAGTTACTCTACTTGTGTTATTACATTTATACCTCTATGCTATGCTACTGCGCAGGCGAGATCGGGGGTGACGTGATGTGAAGGGGGAGGGTTGTCGCGACCGACAGTTAGTTATTTCGGTCAGTTTGCATTTCATAATAATAGATATCGTGTATCTAATGAATATGAGATCAGTTACAAATGAATTATATAACTAAAGTTTGACGTAAACTATTCATCACATTCCCACAAAAGTTGTTCCATCAATCAATCGCCCATTTGGTTATGAAACGCTAATTAATTAACACGAAATTGCTTGTTTGCATCATACGATACGAGGACGATACGACGTTCAGTAGAGCGACGAAAATGTTACATTATTTGTAAAGAACCAAAATTAATAAAATGCATTAAAGTAACTTGTTATTAAAATATTATTACGCTTTAACCATTTAGTTCTTCTGTTGACTGTTTTAGTGCCACTACGGGTCACTATTTGGTACTCTTGCCTAACTTCAACTATGTTATGCATTATGATTCATCAGTTGTTGACTACATTATTACTGCTTTCGACCGTCCTGTGATATTCACACCATCAATTCCACATGTTTTATAAACAGTGTTGCCAAATTATGGGGATTTAGCCAAATTGCGGAGAATTTCAACTCGATTGGGGATGTTGTGGGGGTTGACGCTATGTGATGAGCAAGGGGATTCTAACATTTTATCATTTTGTTTAATCTATCGATTAATGATGCATCGCTAGTTTGATGATTCCTGATAAAAACACTGTGATGAAAGATAATCGATATTTTTTTCAGCGTCTCACATCCCCGTATTATTAACTAGCTGCTTATACAATATAAATATTCGCTAGGATATGAAAATTAACAGTCAGTGCGTGTTGAGTGCACGACCCTTTCTTCCGCTTAGGCCGGTCCCCGGTATGAAGTAAAACGAAATCACAAACAAAGCCGAGCAGTTGGTACTTCCACACTACAACTTGCCACTTGTCAACTTTAAATTTAGGTGTAAAGTTTATTTTCTCATTGTTTATTTCTACCCTTAGTATAGTGTCACCAAACGCTCAACAAAATAATAATGTTTTTTGATTTTGTAAGTCTAAGAAAAATTATTTATATTTTTTCAAAGACTATTGTTTTTTATGATGATATATCACGGTGAGTGTGTCTGTGTTCCCCTTTCCATCACCGAGGGACTAGGCGTAGGCTTGGGTTCCACCAGTATTTTGTGGATATTCCAAAGATTCGCACGAAACGTTATGCTTCCACATTTATATGGCGAACGGTTATGGAGTGGAATTCTCTGCCTGCAGACTTATTCCCTGAGCGTTATAACTTGAGCCTTTTCAAAGCGAGTGTGACTAGGCATTGTTTAAGTGTGTGTGCTCCATGGTCGATCTCATCGTCACTTTTCATACGGTGAGATGGAGGTCTATAAACAGGTTTATTAAAAAAAACATGACCTAGTTACCGATTTACTAATTTAAATTAACACGAGCAGACTATGAGCTAGCGTGAATGTTGAACATTGACAAAAAATGTTCTATTCCTGATGCAAGGCATACCATCATTGGTTGCCTAGCAACGTTTTATTATTAAACATTCTATAACGACTTTGGATAGAGTATAAGCTTGAGTAGTTCATGAACTACTTACTGTTATGGAATGAGTTCCCGACACTATCGGAACGAAGTAATTCCTCTTACATGATCTTAATAGTTCACGAGTTTGTCTAGTTCATCGGTAACTAGACACTGTCTGTGTTGCCAAATGTACTATTGACATCGTCTCTCGTCTTTGGCCTTTAGTTCAATAGGAACGGTGTGAACTGTGCACGACTGAGCGTTGCCAGTTCGTTTAAGTCTAATACGTAACGCAACGACCCAATTGGATTTGTCAGTATAATCGAATAGGAGGTACCGAATCTATACAAAATTGTATTTTCAAATATTTTGGTAAAGTGTACAATTGACCTAATAGTAGGTACATACGTACTATTAAGTTCCAAGTATCCAATTTGAATAAAAGTAATTTCTCTGAGTTCGTTCGTCGTTCGTTACTAGAAGACCGAAGTAGTTCAATTGACTTATTGAACTAGATCAGATCGTTCACTTTAAAGATCATTCTATTTCATCGAGATCATGCGATTACTTTGACATTCTTGTACCGATTGCGACAGTAGTACACAAATGTCATTCAAATTTTATCGAATTTCATTCATTCAAATTCGAAAAAAGTCATTCAAATTTTAAGAAAATATTCCACTTCTAAAAGAGAGAAATTAAGGGATAAATTCAGTTAATTACGTATAATGCATTACACTCTGATATAAAAATGAAAAATAATCTTCAATTTAAACGTAGTTCATGTCATGGCTATGAAATAAAGAATTCTATTCAATTGTTGACTTCTTTACATATAAATCTCAATAAATTATTTACCTAAGAACGTATACATATTACATATATATTGTCTTATATTTTTTGACATCTTCATGATATGGCAATAACTTACCATTTAATAATTATGTTATCATAATACTTAATGGACATTGCTTCAGAATTGTTTAGCTGCCAAAACGTTGACATCCATAGATTTGCATTCCGATATCGGTAAAATATAAGTAGGTACTATTTTATTATGTAAATACTTGTATACCACCTTTTGTCAACCATATTTTAAGCAAATAAATATCATTCATTCATTCATATTGGATTTCACTCAATTTCCGTAAACTGATTTGCATAAACTGATTTCTATGAACTATGTAATTCCATAAACTTTTGAAGTCGGTTTTTGTAAGTTATAATTATGCTCGTTTGCTATTAAGAACTGTAACTGTAAAGTTGTATTAGAGGCACTGGAGCTCTTCTGCTGCCGAATCATCATTTTTATACTAATACAGTTTAACAAAATAATAGCAAGGTTTATACGGTGTTACAAATGACACGTTTTTTCCGATACAGTACTCGATTTACCCTTGAAATGAGTTTACGTGGAAATTGAAAAAAATAATTATAAATGAACTTGAAAAAGTACAGCCACGCTCACAAACTATCGACAAAAAAGTTAAATCCCTTTAAAGTAAGTCCAAAAGCAATCAATCTCGAAACTCCAAACAAAAGTCTCGACTAAGGCAAAGCATCGGAACGAGTATTGAAATTTTCTCAATCAGTCAAGATGACAAAACGTCTAACGACTGTATTTTGAATACATTCATCAATCTAAGTTTGTTGTTTGTGTATTGTTTTAATGTGGATCACGTAATGAAGTATTTAAGACTCGTTTCAAATTCTATTATTTACGTGCTTTATATGCTGGAAGACGTTGGCTCGATCTTTGTATTAATAAAATTATAACAAACTATAGTCCATTTGTTTAGGTACTTAACTAAACGTAAACAATCTTGATACATCTTTTTATTGAAACATATGCTTTACAAATCGATAGGTATAAAAATAGGCATGCAATTTCATATGAAGCTAAGTATTTGTATTTTGTATTTGAAGGTAAGGGAAAATCATTTTATAAATGTATATTTCATTAAATAGACATCTCAAGATTGTTTACATTTAGTTAAGTACCTAAACAGATGGACTATAGTGGAGTAATTTCACAAAAAAACAATTGAATGTGATGATGGTCAAACGTCGCAACATTCAATACACTTAGAAATTGATATAAGAGTATTCAATATTTTAATTACGTAACAAATCAAGGAGTTCGAAGATTTCTTCTTATTGTATCGATGGCATACTATAACACTTACCATCGTGGTGAAAGGCTTTGCTCACCGGCGTAAGGTACTCGCCGATCGGTGCGCTAGACGTACAGGAAAGGAATGTTACGTCATGCGGGAAAGCCCCTTTCTTGCACCCTATCAGAAAGACGTAAGGGCTTTAAAAATATTTCTGACTGCTGTATGACGGTGACATTTCTTGGTTTGGCGCTGTCGATGTACGCAGAATAAATTGAATCACTGCATTTCAGACCCGATAGTAGTAGGGGTCAATGAAATGGTTGGCCAGCCACAGATTCCCTCCTCGAAGATAAGCCAGAAGGATGTGCAGCTATCAAGTTATGCTACAGCGGCAGGAGGTAAAGCAGCCTCCCCTTTGTCCTTTACGTTGACTCCAAACCCAACTCCTGGACAAAATGTTCAGCATTCAACTGAGTTGCAGGCCACCTCCCAGTTAGCCTAAAGTGTATTAAAGGCTGCACCACCTGGTATCGCGAGTCTTCATATATTCAACTTCAGCAAGGATACACAGCCAGATGACATCTTAAGCCACCTTGAATCACATCTCGGAATAACAACGGCAAAATGTGAGCACCTGCCGACACGAGGGAAATTGAGAAATACTCATCTTTCAAACTTGACATACCAAATAATAAGGTGAAATTAATTCGCGACACAAATCTATGGCCTGAGGGTACCTCTATTCGTAAATACAACACTATTCATAAAAATCAAAATTCCAGTTCAAAAAACCTAATTATAACCACCGACACCATGCCGGTTTCAAGTCATGTTTCACCTAATAAACTAGCTGAGTTTACAATAATACATCAAAATGTGCGATCTAGCACAGGTAAAACTGGTTTGCTAAACCTACTGACAAGCGAACACGAGCCCGATGTATTAGCTTGCTCCGAAACATGGTGTAGGTACAATGAATTAAAACATATAGGGCTTTGTGGGTACACCCTTGCAAACAACTTCTGTCGTGAAACCATTGAACAAGGTGGTGTTGCATTGTATGTACGCGATAGCTTACTATATAAACAAAGAAACGACCTACAAAGCCTTGCTGTTGAGTATCAATGTGAATTCACTGTTATCGAAATTTTGCAAATAAATAATAATAATATATTTATTTCAGACAACTATTTAGTCCACATCTGTTAGTAACAATATTATTCTTAAAAATTATGTTAGTAGGCACTAAATCTAAACATTATTAAATTAAAATTAAAATAAAAACATGAACATTTGAGGCAATTAAAAACGAGGCGAAAAAAGTTTTTTGACTTTTTTTTGACTTTTTTGATTGATCTATTTGACTACAAATCCTTTGAGAACTAAACTAGATGACTTATTAGATAGTTATGGCTCAAAAAATATAATCAGTTTCGCAACGCGAGTGTGCGAAACCTGATCAACTTCCATTAACTGCGGTGTAGTGGCCTGTAACGACGACAGTGTAATCGCATCACCAATTGACACCGCGATTAGTGATCACAGCGCTCAGCGTTATGTGTTGAAGACAGTTGAGAACATTCCGCACAATGTTAATATTGAACGTAGAATATTCCGAACAGATTCAAATTATTCCTTTTATATTGACATTGAAAATTATAATTGAAATTTTATATTTGACATTACATTGGACATTAATGAAAAATTTAGTAATTTAATTCGTATTTTCACACATTATTTCAATGTTCATTTTCCTATAAAAAATATATTTTTAAAAAAGAATAACGCCACTCCGTGGCTGAGCAATGAATGGTATGAACATATACAAAAATTTAATAATTACAATGAAATGCGTCGTCAATATCCTAACGATAAAATGTTACATCAGTGTGTTAAATGTGTTGTTAAAATCGACCAGTGTAGCTGCGCGTAAAAAATACAATGCTAAACGTCTACAGGAATGCACAAATATTATATAAATATATTATTATGATACATAATAGCCCTGTCCTCGATACTATTATCCCGCATTCCATCTAAGGGAGAAGGGCGTGACTGAAAACCAGCGCTGCAACTGTCATCAACAGGCGCAGCACCAGCTGAGACACCTCCTTTTGCCTCCTGTTTATTACGTCATTTAATATAAGTTTATTTGTCATTTAAGTTTTATTTATTATCGTTTTTTTTTTTGTACAAGTTCAGTTTACATTGGAGGCAATAAAGAGATTTTATTATTATTATTATTATTATTACAAATAAATCAAAGGAAGTGTGGAAAATTGTTGACGATGAGATTTCCACCGCTAGAAAAATACAAAATGTATGTTTCAAAGATAAAAATGAGTATGATGTACCTATTGCTAACAGCCCAAATTATTTCAATGAACATTTTTTTATCTATTGCGGCCAATTTGTCTATACACAGCGACCAAAACAAGGCAATTGAATATTTATTAACCCAAATGAATAGCAAACAGCCACCGACTTGCACACTGCCTACTGTTACAAAAGACACACTTAACAAATGTTTGAAACACCTAGTGAATAAGGCTCCCGCTACACAGGACATATATGACATATCAGTAAATGTACTTATAATTGCCTGGCCAGTCATATCAACTCTACTGGTACAATTCGTCAATGAGATGTTCTGCACGGGAGTGTATCCAAACGTGCTAAAGGGCACGCGTATATGTCCTGTGTACAAGGGCTAAAGGTGAGATGAGCAGAGTTGATAATTATAGACCTATAACTATGTACCAAATATTTCAAAGATAATTGAGTCGATGATTTCCTCTCACCTAATGTCACATTTAGAATACAATGATCTTGTGACAGCGGCTGTACAGAGGGTGGTATGCGAAGCAAAACATGCGATCTTCTGAAATCATTTTTATCACGCAGAATTCAGACAGTTGAAGTAATATCAGGTGGGACAAAACTACGCAGTAGTGGAGGTGACGTAAACCTTGTAATTCCTCAAGAATCTTCACTAGGAAATATCCTCTTCCTGGCATTTATTAATGACCTACCGTCCCATATCACTGATGGCTTATTGGTATTGTTCGCTGACGATACCACTGTAAATGTGTGCGCCCGAACTTACAACGAACTCAATATAAAAGTAGGCAATGTCTGTCATATATGAGTCTGATGAAATGGTTCACTACCAATGGTCTCATAGTAAATGCTGCTAAATCTAGTTTAATATTGTTCTCTGGTAGATCAATCCCGAGGCCAACGTGTTTGGATAGCCCAATGCCCATAACCTTAGGATTTATTCTGGATGAAAATTTAACGTGGAAGCGTCATATAAATTCTATGTGTGGTAGACTAAGTAGTGCGACTTGTACACTAAAAAAATTAAAATCTGTCGTTCAGATTGCATACTACGACAAACATATTTTGCATATTTCCACTCCATAATGTCGTATGGTACCATTCTATGGGGCACTGATTCTGACAGGGTATTCATTATTCAAAACGAGCAATGAGGATACTTGCCGGAGTAACACGAAGAGTCTCTTGTAGGGACTTATTTGTGACACACAGGATAATGACCATGTATTCGTTGTATTTATATGGAATAATCAAATTCATACGAAAAAACTTACACAACTTTGAAAGGCATGAAAGCCGTTATAACACTCGCTCCACAGGACGACTGAGGGTCGTACCGCGACGGTTAGCACTCACTGAAAAGAATCCGCGCGTAATCGGCCCGACTTATTATGAGCACCTCTCGTTGACTTAAAAAATGAGCATAATGATGAGACATTTGATCGTCGACTAAAAGACTTTTTGTTGGATAATGCGTATTATTCCACTGAAGAATGTAGGGACGTGGTCTTGTAATATATGTTGTAATTTATAGATTATTAGGTATAAACATTATGTTACAGAAATGAATAAATTACATAAATTTTATGCATACAATCATTATATTGACATAATTATTATTATATTACTTAATATGTTCCTACATTATTTCACATAACTACATTAACTATGTTAAAATTACGTAGTACAAAACTTGTACTGGATATTTGTAACTTTTTGAAATGTAACATTTATTACTATTAGTAACGATTCTTGTTTTATAATATATTGTATATAATAATGTAAAGTTTACAAGATAATAAATAAATCTAAATCTAAGCATAAGTAGTAAGTATCTTCTCCCAATTATACTGAATGTAATATAGTGAAAAAAATGTATCACGTTCTGAAAAAATTATATAGACTCAAGCTGAATGGAGTGAAGTTTTTCATAGTCTAGACTATAATTTAGTAAAGTTCGGTGGCCTTGTCTTCACCGTGATCCAAGAAAGCGAATTGATATGTAGTTTAGTCGATATTGCAATTACGCATAGACTGTGGGCTGTAATTAAGGAGTCTGTCATTATGGGGATGACACTGTCTAGATTATGAATAACCCTCCTTAAATTAAGATAAAAAATTATTGTCAATAAAAAGGAAGAATTTCAGGGTCTATGCAAGTAGATATCACATATCGTCTGGAATAGTGCAATTACGCGGAACTAGCATTTGATTATGAGTTTCGATTTTAGTAAGTTAGTCTACAAATCAAATCCGCGTAAGTATAGTGGCAACCAAATTAGCGTGATTTACGGGAATCTATTGTAATCAGCAATGGTCGGAAAAAGGTGTTCCACGTTAGAGATGAGATTAACTGCTATATTCGCATAGCACGCTAAATGTTAAATTTTTATAGCGCGCCATTTAAAGTGCTAAAATTATAATTTTTAGCAGCTCAAGGTCATGTGATAATGTAACGAATGGAAAGTATAGCATTAAGTATAGCATCTATGGTCTATCTATAGAATAGTTTACAATTTTTTATGGTTAGTTACGACCGACTTCATTTGTTTTGTAACTATTACATAATATGGTGGTTACAGGTTATAGACGATAAATCAATGAGCTTCCCTTCGAACTTTAACAATTTACTATTTACAATTTGCACACAACTTTACACTGGTTATTTACAGTAAATTACACTGATAATAATTAATAATACCGCACACACTCGTA
>NW_020653719.1:10714003-10755573 GCF_003589595.1 Hyposmocoma kahamanoa | reverse complement strand
TACGAAAAGTTACTTTATGATAGGATCATAGAATAGTTTTTATTTATCGCAAAATCACAAAAACATTGGCGTAATTATATTGTGTTTGTGAAAATATGCTTATCAGTTTATTGAAAGATGTCTTATCGCATAGAATACAAATGTACCCCACTTACAAGCGCCAAGTGCCTGTAATTTCACCTGTACCTTTACTTCTCAAAACCGGAACGCACTGCGTCAGATTAGAAATAGGTAAGGTGGCAGTACTTCCCTGGTCGAACTCTTTGGCGCTCTAAGTACTGTTACTTATGCTATAGCTGTACTGCAAAGTTTACAGTGACAGTAGTTAGATCAAAAGCAGAAATCATTATAACTTTTTTATAAAAAAACGTACCTCTAAAGTTCGTGAAATTACATCGATTTGGCAAGTTTTATTGAAATCAGTTACCGAAAATTGCCCGAAACCTGATTCATCCCCTAGTTTGCCACCCTTATAGGTGGAATAGTATTTTCTTCAAATTTAAATGGGACCAATACGCCTACAAAAAAGAGTCATCAAAAACGGTTAAATAAATACACACAAAAAATATTGTCGATTTGAGAACCTCATCCTATTTTGAAATCGGTTGATAACATTTCATATACATATTTTACTAGACAGCTAGCTGTAACATGATGGTCGAGGCGCTACACCTGAACGGTCGCAGGCCGTGTGAGACGAAAATTTAGACATTTTTAGTGTGCAAAACTGAACCGTATCACCATACATTTAAAATACACGTTAGTCTGTATAGCGTCAAGAATGTTTGTGTCTAGTAAGTGTAAATACTGAATTAAATTAACTTCGATCCTTGTACCTTCCTTCTAGACGCATACGTAAGGACCATAACAAACAACAATATAAGTACTTCAATAATGGCTTCGACAAATCGAATTCGTAAACACCGTCTCTGTGTACAATAAATAGGTTATTTATAAGATACCTTTGAATATAAACATTTTGCGTATTTTGACATTGTGCTAAAGCTCAACTTATATTGGCTACATGGCAAAATTCCTCGCCGAACTTCGCTGCTTTAGCATCTTTACAGTGTCTTTGTTTCACTCCTTGTAATGAGACGAACTTGGTATGAATAGCGACACTCATATACCTATCAATCTTACCAAGAACTTCAATTAATTCAAAATTGCTATTGAACGTCGAAACTGTTTTCACTAATGATTTTTTCTTTTTCAAGATGGCGGATTCATGATGGCGCTAGCGATGAATAGTTTATTGATCAGTGGTTATTTATATATTAGAATCAACAATTTTAATTACATTCAAAGCCCAATTGGTTCAGTCATTATTATTATTATTTTAATATAAACTGTTTTAGTAATTCTTCCTTTTTTTATTACGACAGTTAATAGATTGAGATAATGTTGAACGTCACGTCATATTATTTTTTAAGCTTCTGAGTTTGAATGTTATAGATTTTTAAGTCTGAATTGTATGATATTGGATGCCCCTTAATACATAATTAAATAAAGGTGACCTTTTCGCATAAAAACAGTTACATGGGAAAGGATTTGTTCATTGAATTTTTCCATTTTTAAGACTAAAGTTTTCTATAACACCATGGCATGCATGGAACGACAGTTGCAATGGCATTGGCTGTTTCTTTGACAACTAATTATATTACAGCCGTTTATTATATCTCATACCAATTAGGTGAAATGAGTCTGTGATTAAGGATGGAGAGAGGTGTAGGCCAAGTTACCGGCAAAGCTCAGCGAAACTCCGTCTGCTTGCAGTTTGTTCCCACGAGCTATGAAATTGATGGAGGTGTTATTGTTTTTTTCTTGTTTTAATTCTTCGTAAAAAAATTAGTAACAGTATAACTCTGAAAAGGCTGTAAACCCTAATGAGCCGTGACCAGGTTCAAGGCAATAAAATAGGGTATTTCGGTCCACAAAAAAATATTCGTAATTAAAAAACAGGCTGTAACAAAAAAAGGTATAGATTAAAAACAGGTACAGCGCTACAAAACACTCTATACTTAAGTATTAAACGTGAGACAGACTTATCTCGAAAGGGCCGAGTTATAAAGATTGGTATTAAAATTGGTAAAAGAATAAAAATTACACGCAAATGAAATTAGAGCAGTACTATTCGCTGCCGTGATTGAGCAGGGACTGGTGATGGAACGAAACAAAATCAGAATGGCGAGGCAAAGGAATTAAAGAATGATTCCACATTTAAAAACAAGTGGCCAGGAACCAGAGAAAAGGCGATGAAAAGGTGGGATGACGATATAAGGGGGTCACATCGTCACAGCGCCTTGTGAAAGAGTTCATCCTGGGAACTGCTACTTTACCTTTTTCAGTCACCAAGCAGTAATGCGAGCATTACTGTGTTCCGGTTTTGAAGGACAAAAATGCTGGAGAAAACAGGCACATGGGAGTTGTCAACTCATGTATCAGGGTGACAGACGCGGTAAAGTGCCCCTCAAGTCGTTGCGATTTAAAGCACTGTGTGACACTGCAACTGCTATGGACAGGCGTGTCGTTTACTACCAGACGCACGATTTGTTTGTCCCGTCATTTGGTGTCATAAAAAATCCTTTTTACCGAAAAAATTTGGTTGCCTGAAGAAATTTACTTATTTTTTTAAGTTCTTCAATACTTGAGGAATTAAATGATTGTCATTGATGAAGGTAGTCGTCGACAGCGAAAGAGCATAAGCAGACATGTTTGTTCTTAAAAATGACATCTGCCGCTGGCCATCGCCTCAACTGGTGACCATGGAGCGTGTAACTGTTCCGAAATATCGGCAAAATAAGATGTCATATCGTGGTACGAAACCTGTAATTAGTGATAATCATTTACTGCATTACCACTAAAGCCTTAAAATGTACACCGGCACCGTAGGTTCTCAAACCTTTTGGGTCACCGTTAGGCAAGATATAAAAATTTTAACGCCTTCCACCAAAAAAAATTATTGAAAACGTGTATTTTTTATATTAACTTAACAAAAAAAATTAGAAGGAAGTAAAATAAATATATCTAGTGTAGTTTATATAGATAATTCAGGTTTTTTTTTTCAAGTGCGGTAGCATCAACGCCCCTTAATTAGTCCCTACCCTACCTAGGACTCTTTATTCGGCGCCTACTGGGGGCGCGATAGGGACCACTTTGGGAAACTGTGATCTATGTTGAGGAATTAAGTCTATATATTTACTTTGGATGCAAGTATGTCGTTTATTACGTTTCTGCAGAAATTATAAAAAAAATTGTGAAAAGTTTCAACTTTGTTATCGCAGTCGATCAATAGACCGTATATTAATTTGAGATCATCAAAATTTTACAAACTACTGCCTACCATATACCAGTACACTTGAATCGTAGCTCTTATACGATATTGGCTACGTCGTCAATATTAGTTAATTTGGCCCGTGGACTATGCGCGAACTTTTGAAACTCGCAACTACCAACTCAGCTACAGTCCTAGGTCATATACAACATTGTTGTCGTTGTATTTAACCTCCTTTATGAGTTTGGAGTTTTATCATTTTGTTTCGTGACACATTTTGGCGTAAATTTAATATCGTCTTTAAAAGCATAAGCACGTTTTTGGTAATATGTTGACAAAATTAGGTGAGAGAATGGATTTGAATATTTTTATCTCCTTAACCATAAAATGTCCTCGGAACTTAACTGTATCATTTTAACGCAAACTCCCAGATTCACTTGTTCAGACAATACATTCTTTTTTAACCAACTTCAAAAAAAGGAGAAGGTTATACGTTCGGTTGTATGTATGTTTTATATACGTTTTCAGATTTCTCCGTCAATTGTAGACCGATTTTGAAAATTCTTTTTTTGTTTGAAAGTGTGCAATCTCGTGGTGGTCCCTGAAGCCAACAATGCTGTCCCGGAGTCGTTTCGGCGATCACAAATAAAAAAATATTTTCCACAAATAAAAGTCTTTTCACTTGACACAATACATGTAAATCAACAGATCACCGTCCCTACGACAACCAGAAAAAACTATAAAATTTACAAAGGAGTCCATAATAGTGCCATTGTCACCAAGAAGTCAGAATCTGATGAGGGGATCCCATGGAAATCGGAAAAAGCCGATAAGTACAGTTTTGAGGTCGGTTTTTTTTTTCAATGAAAAAGTTATTCACTTGAAATTGGAATTTTTTCTGAGTGTTCGATCTTTGTATTAATGATTACAACAAACTAGTGGAGTAATTTCACAAAAAATAATTGAATATCAATTCAATAAAAATTTAAAATACAGTGAATAGCGGCATCTCTCGCCAGGACTAGTAGCTGTAAAGGTACTAACTGGGTGATAAATCTTTCATAGATATCTCATAGATGGCGCTACGACTAAAAAGTCGTTGAAAAACCAAAATACAAAGACACGACGCAAGCACATAGAAGAATTCGTTGGGTCCGTTGCTTCGTTCCGCGACTTAGTTGGTATAGCGTCTGGCACGGTATGCAAGAAGACATCGGTTCGAATCCGACCGGATCGAAGGAATTTGTTCTGAGTGTTCGATCTTTGTATTAATGATTACAACAAACTAGTGGAGTAATTTCACAAAAAATAATTGAATATCAATAAAAATTTAAAAAGTTATTAACTATTATTGTTTTTCATGTGTGTGTGTATGCCAAGTGCTTTGCAACCCACTCTGAGCTTTAAATCGCCAAGTTCTGAGGGATACTGCCAATACGCCCGTCATCCTGGGACATAAGTTGACAAATTTCATGTGCCTATAGGTAATTTCACCAGCGCCCTTACTATCAAATGTTCACATTACCGCTTTGTGCTAAAAACAGGTAAGGTGGCAGTACTACACTGGATAAACTCTTACTGGATAAACTGGATAAACTACAATTAGTTTCACTCTTTTTGTGTTTTTTTCTGAATTCTAATATATTGTAATAATGTGCTGTTGTTAACCCGAAGATAATAAAAATAAAATATATGAAAATAACCGTGTTTCTTATACCGTTTACCAATTTGCCTAATTCACAATGGGCCATAGTGATAAACAGGTTATTGTAAATTGAGGCTATAGCGCAAAAGTGATGTAACCCCATGAAATGAATTTAGAATGCGTATTTCATGGGGTTACGAAATAAGTGATTTCTAATTCCTTTTATATATTATAGTAATCATATGTTATGACCTTCTCATAAACATCTTAATTATACATGCAAATAGCGTCAAATAAAAAAGTTTGTTTGCAAATCTCAGCCTTAAACTCGAGCTAAGTGCGAGGAGTTTTATTAACGTTATCGTAAATATTATGACCGGATATGTGCTAGACCTAACTAGCTATGTTAATAGCTTTGCCGACATTCGAGGCATGCGCATAGTATTGCCTCCGTATGTGCTAGAATGCAGACGTGCAGCGCCCTAGCCGCCAGGCTTCGGATTCTGTGGATGAATATGCACAATTACACTAAAGTTCTTACATAAAATATGAAACAAAACAATACAGTAGTAGTTATAAGTAATCAAAAAACTACTACTTATAAAGAGTTTTCCATCAAGGGCTGGTAGAATTTAACAGTTCATAGCGGTCACGTTGTTGAGGCTGCTTTTGTCAAATCTGTTGCTTATTTTTCTGTAACTAAAGACATATCATTATGGTGCGTTACATCATCGAGCAAAACGTGTGTATGATAAAAAAATATTATCAAAATGGGTGTTCTATTTTTTTTTAAATATCAAGTGACGAACAAGTCATGCGCCGTACGCTAATTCATTGAAGTTGCAGTGATACTCAGAGCTTTAAAAGGCAAAGATGTTAGGGGCACTGCCACTGCGTCAGGCGCCATGAGACATAAGTTGGCAAGTCCCATATGCCTGTAATTTCACCAGCACCCTTACCCATCCAAATCGGAACGCAGTAATGTTTACATTACTGCTTAGCGGCAGAAATAGGTAAGGTGATAGTGCTTCTCTAGACGAACTCTTTCACAAGGAGTGAGGCTCTTAAACAATAGTTACAAATTAATTACTATAATTAAAAAAATGACTATTAAAAACAAAGTAAACTAATTTACAGATCATCAACTGTTTCTTTAGTTACTGTAGTGACCTTAGTTATAAAATAAATACTTATTTTATTTCCACATATTCGATCGACTTGAAATTTTCATACGCTATGGACATTACTAGTACATTGTCTATTAAGGGTGGTAAATAAGGCATTACTAACGACACCATATGAGAACATTAGAAGTCGGAGTTCGTAATTCCCGCACCGCACTTGAAACGTATAATGTTTTTCATCACATTTGCACATACATAGTATGATTACATGCAGACTAACTTTACATTATTATTACATCCATGATCGGTAATGAGAAGAAAAAGGCCCAAGGGTTTTATTTAGCGCATTATAGTCAATTCTATTTTCGTGCAAGTGTGATGAAAAGTAATATGATAACCTTGATTTCATGCTTCAACCAGGCCAGTTTTCAGACAACGCAACGCCTCAAGTACTTGCGTATTACTGTCCATCGTTTATCATCGTCGTTGATCATTTGGACCCATCATATTGGTCTCGACGAGGTTGACACCTCGCTTACAAATGGTGACTTTCGTTTATGTGTAATTTTATTTCTAATCACATTACACTTTTTTTTTCACATTACATTACAGTTTGGGTGTAATTTGTGGTTGTCATATATATGTGTGTCCATGGCACCCGTGACACAGGATTTCCTAATGCGGGGTTATGTTGAGTGTGTGCGTTATTATTAAAAAAAATCCCGGGCCGAGAGAAATATTTGTATGGCCTACATTTATTTCTCGTTTGGGTGTAATTTGTGGTTGTTGTCTATGTGTGTGTCTGTCCACGGCACCCGCGATACAGGATTTTCCTAGTGCAGTGTGTGCTAAAAAATATTTCTATTTCTAAGGTTGCATTACTAAACAGCCTTACGATTTATGTGAACATTAATAAAAAGCATTGTCATTGTGTTACAAAAGACTGTTTTTCAAAATGGAATATTAAATTATTTCAAGACTCATTCATCATTCATATAAAATGTGTCCGCTGTTCTATTTATTGTGATGGAGTGGTAAAAAACATTTAGTATTTCACAGCTGATAATTTTTATTTATTTTGTTTTTACTATCATGATATTCTTATGAAGAGTCCAGAGAAAGATGATCAAAGTCACTTGAGGAGAATTTTAGTGAGAAATAATTTTTAATTTGGAGAACTTTTGGAGAAATAAAGTAAAAATGCTGACATAAAGTTATGTAATGCTATGTAATTGAATATATCATTTAGTCGCGAACATTTTAGGACTAAAAGCAAAAGGTAAGGACAATAAACCTTATTAGCCTTTTTCTGATTTAGGCAAAATACGCTCAGTGTTTACGCTGGATGGCGGTATAAACTAAAAAGGTGTTTCAAGTAACTTAGATCATCCTTTTCCTGGTCTCTTCACATATTTTTTGTGAAAATATTCCACTGGTTTGTTATTGATACAAAGATCTAAAAACACGAAGGAAAATTCCTTTGATCGATCTGCGATCTGTAGCTCAGATGGTAAGAGCAGCGCCCCGGGGTAGCAACAGACGCTGGTTGAGCTTAGTCAGATATAATAATATGTATATAATGTTTCACTGTCTTGTTTTTCTTTGTTTGTTTTCCTTGATATTATTATCTTCTCTTCATATTTTGTTCGGGTGCCATTTATCCGAGGAATGCACGTCCTCTCGCTTCGGGAATTTTGATGGAAGTGGTGACGGTACAACCAACATATAAATTGGTAGAACGAAAAACAACATATTAACAATAATAACAAAGCTGGTATTTTATCGCGATTTCAGAGGGCACCCTATAGTAACATTTATTCATATTAATGTTTCAAAACATCCTCTTCGGGTGTAATATAATTTAGTTGAAACCCGGTACATAAACCTCGTAACTCATAAATTGGATACTTAAGTTACAAGTAAACAATTTTACTTAGTTTAGGTATGACCTAGATTAATTTGGACTACTAACCTTAATTAAAGATATATACAAACATGCAACCATTTCTGTGTATTTAGGTTAAAGTTTTTGCACATAATAAATTCATCTTTATCTTAATCTTAACTATACCTTTGTTTACGCCATCTCCTCTCCACTTCAATTTCCACATTTAGAACTTTGCTGGTTCGAACTTATATCTGAAATGCTTCCTCTGACGATACCTGCATTATTGCGCTACAACTATAGTAGAGCTAATTAGTATGTTATTAAACAAGAGGTATGATAATTCCATACTTAATTAGAATTAAGGAAAAACTTTTAAATAAATAAATAACGCACACACTCAACATAGCCCCACACTAGGGAAACCCTGTATCGCGGGTGCCATGGACACGCACATAGACAAGCACAAATTACACCCAAACTCACGAGAGAAATAATTGTAGGCCATACAAATATTTCTCCCGGCCCGGGAATCGAACCAGGGACCTCTGCGTGGCAGTCCGGCATGGTAACCGTTCGGCCACGGAGGCAGTTTAACTTAAGTTTAACTGTTTTGGTAGATCATATGATTTAGGTATTTACTATTAAATGGTAAAATAAACTGTCTCATAAAAAAGATATACGATACACCTAAGGATATTGTCTACAGAATGTGCTAATTTGTTACACGATAGAATGTTTACTCGTTAATATAAAATCCTGAAAACAGACTAAAATAAACGTCTAAAAGGACTTATTTAACTTTGCACATAATTTTTATATGAAGATATTTTTGTTTAAGTACTACAGAGAATTTGCTAAATTTTGGTCTTCAGCTGAAACTTTATAGTTCTTAAAATTCGCATTTATCCCAAAATTTCAAAATTGCTCAGCGGTTTAACAACACGCCGCGCCGCCCGCTGCCCCGTCAGTCCCCATTAGGCGCTTGTCAACGACAGATTTGTGTTATTCATATTAATTGTCAGCGAGTAGGTTGCGGGACGTGAGGGGCCCACACCTCACCTCCTTAAATGTAGGCTCGCGTTGAAATACTCGCCTTCATTACCTACCTAATAGGAAGATGTTTCGGGAAATTAATATCTCATACCAACTATATATCAAAAGGTAAAAGCGTAGTATAATATAGTGTAGGAGAGAGCCCAACCGCCGCCGAACCGAATGATATAAAAGGCAGCGGGAACAGGCGAACGCTCTCATTGTTGCTCGGATTCAACGCTGCGTAAATACGTTGTTTTTTTTCACAATCGTACAATGTTTGTTAACTGTTTTTTCCGTTATAAAATTAAAATTAAATTTGTGTTAAGTTGTTTTTTTTTAAAATAACTTTCCGTGAAATTCCTAATATCAGAAGTGGGATTTCTACGGGAATCTTACTGGATTCATCCCGTAATTCTCGCCTACGAGCTCTTTTGTGTTTTGGTAGTTTGACGTAAAGAAGTCGGACCGCGAACGTCATCATAGTCGCCGCCGAAGTCGAGGTCGACGGCCCAGTAGATATCGAGCGCGTACCCGTACTCCGGATAGTGGGTTTAGGCGCGACATGAATGAGATGTTGGCCCGCCTTAGGGCATTAGAAGACCAATCAAGGTCTTTCTTCATCGGCCCAGCTTCCGCGCCGCGCCTCGCCGCCACCTCGGCGCCTCGCGGGACAGGCGTGTGACGTCACCGTCGCCGTCGCCTGTGCAGCCTGTGACGCCCGCGTATGGTCGGCTGTGCACCGGTGCACCTCCAACGCCGCCGTTGCCGAATGAGCAACGAAAAGTTGATTCCTTGCTAGACTCGGAACTTATTGCAAGTGATGCGAGCTTGCCGTCAAAGTCGGTGCACACGGCACCGCCTGATCAGATTGTGGATGCGATCCGTTCTATTAATACTACAATAAGATCTAGCCAACACTTTTATAAAACTCAAACTTTGACCCCAATTTGCATAATATTGAAGAGTCAGGACCGCGCAAACACTTTGAATAATTGGAGTGACTATGAAAGTCTATCTGGTATAGGCAATTGCTTAAAAGGTGATTCCCGTACGTGGCTGAACGAGTGGGTAACGAGCGATCGTACTTGGAGTAATTTAAAAAAAGAATTTATACCGTTGTGCCCTAGAACACCCGATATCCTGGACATTTTATACGATGTAGATAGATAGATCAAATTTTTATTCACCACCATGACAAATACATAATTATGTAATGAGGACTTCGGACATTTACCCAACCTATGCTGATTACGCTCATCGCTTGCAACTTCGGTTACGAATAGTGCAGGACTCAGTGATGAGCTGATGTCTGCCATAATAATTCGCAGCATCACTAATCCACAAGTTCAAGCATCTGCCACAAATGCGAAACTCTTACCAACTACCAACTTAGTAGAATTTTTTTCCGTGTATGTAAAGCCCAATACATCAAAAAGTAATGTGTCGCGTACTGCCTTTCGTCAAAATAAAAGCCCATCCACCAGCAATGGTGTAAATTCAAAGACTGTTTTTGTGCCGACTAAACCTGAACCTTGTTCGTTTTGCAAAAAGCCCGGTCATAAAATCTAATCATGTTTTGCGAAACAAAAATCTGAGTCGCGTAACAAAAATGAAGTAAATTTTTGTCGTGAAAATGTAACTATCCGTAATAATGATGTGGCACTTATTCAGGGAGTACCTATAGATGTTCTTATTGATAGTGGGTCAACTATATCGCTTATTTCGTAATTCTTGTTGAAGCATTTTGATTTCGCGCGTAAGCCTACGTTCTGCGTGCAACGTAACCTGGGTAGTCAGGACCTCGAAAGCACTTCATTTGTTATATTGCCGATCGAGTTCGATGGTATAACTCTCGCGGTTTATTTGTTTGTTGTGGATTCTGTGTTCATGAACACACCGGTCATAGCAGGTACAGACGTACTTAATAGGGAAGGCGTTCGGTATATTCGCACACGTGAATACCATTTACTTATTAGGGAAATAAGTGACCCAGAAACGGTGATATGACTGTTCAGTCTGATGTATCAATGCCTATGAACACGCCTCTTGTTGACGAACAACTACAACAATAAATGGCAATAATTAATGATTTCGCATCGTATTTTATATCTGGTACGACTACGTCGTCTGTTAATACGGGTTGTATGTCTATCAGACTGAGCAGTAATACACCCCTTTACTATCGACCTTATCGCCTTTCACACGCCGAGACAGTTCGTGTTCGCGAAACTATTAAAGATCTTTTAGATAAGGGAATCATTCAGGAATCGGAATACGACTACGCAAGCCCTATTTCACTAATAAAAAAGAAAGACGGATCAGATCGTATGTGCGATTTTCGTAAACTGAACGAAGTAACAATAAAGGACCGTTTCCCATTGCCGCGAATCGACAATCACATAGATCGTTTGGGCCGTAACAAATATTTTACAAACCTCGACATGGCAACAGGATTTCACCAGACCCCCGTAGAAAAAGAATCCGTCCGTTTTACTGGCTTCGTAACAATGCCCTATAGCCTGGCTAATGCCAGTAGTAGTATACCAGCGAATAGTAGCGAAAACTTTACGCGAGTTTATTGAGTCTGATGATATCCTGATGTACATTGATGACATTTTGATTTTGAGTAAAACCATTGACCAGGGATTTATTTTCTCTCGAATATTCTCGCGATATTGACTAAAGCTGGTTTTTCTATTATTTTAAAGAGTACACTTTTCTGTCAACTGAAATTGAATATCTTGGTCGTAGTATTAGTGAAGGAATATATAGGAATATATAGTGAAGGAATAGGAAGGAATAGGTGCGGCCGAGTCATGATAAAGTCAAAGCTTTAAGAGATGTCGCGGGGCCAAAGAACGCAAAGCAGGTTCGTCAGTTTATGAGCCTAGCCAGCTACTTTTGTAGATACATACCTAGTTTCGCTCAGAAGACTACCTGCATTGTCGGTTTGACTAAGAAAGGGGTAGATTTTAGTTGGAGGATGGAACAACAGATTGCTCATAAGGAAATAATTGAATGTCTTACTAGCAAGAACGTCCTTGCAATCTATGATCCCTCGTTACCAATAGAGGTTCACACCGACGCCAGTTCCATCGGCTATGGGGGAGTCATACTGCAGGTTCACGAGGGTGGTTACAAACGAGTGGTTGCCTATTTTAGTAAGTTAACACAAGGCACAGAGAGCAAATACCACTCGTATGAGCTCAAAACCCCGCTGTTGTAAAAGCTCTGCAACACTTTTTAGACATTATCTTGTGGGTGTACACTTCACTGTGGTCACCGACTGTAATGCGTTGAGATTTACTCAGCGCAAGAAAGATTTATTACCCAGGGTGGACCGGTGGTGGCTATATCTTCAAGATTTTGATTTTGCTCTGGACTACCGCAAAGGTACACACACGTCACATGCCGACTACTTAAGTCGTAATCCAGTCAATGCGTGTACTGTTCAGAAACCGCAGAACTGGGTGCTTATCTGCTCACGCGATGCGCTGGTTTTTGTTAGAAAGCAAGCTCAGTCAACAGGGAAGCTGGAGTCTCGCATGCGCGGTCCATACCGTGTTGTGAAGACATTACCACAAGGGCGTCACGAGCTACAGCTCCTGCCTGGCTCCTACGGGAAGTCGGCACAAGCGGCGGCGGAGTATATGATTCCATGGCGTGGAGAGTGGACTTCTAAAGTATGTGCTGCTTACTTTAATGGTGAGATGCCTGACTTTATGGTTGTTTCGGATAAGCTTCACGTATTGCCTCTTTCCCTTCAATCGTAGTTGAGATATGCTTCACATAGGGCGTCTGTCTTAAGACTGTGCTGAGCTGTGCTTCACGTTGTGCCTCTAGCTTCTTTATCGAGGTATGCTTCACGTCGTGCCTCTACCTCATTATATGTAGGTAAGACATATTTCACGTAGTGATTCTGTCTTAAGGTTTTGCTAAGTTGCGCTTCACGTCGTGCCTCCGACTTAGCCGTCTATCGAGATACGCCTTACATCGCCTTTTACATTCAATCTCATATTTTCCCAAGTTATGCTTCACGACGTGCCTTGAAATAAGCGGTCAATCGAATTATGCTTCACGCTGCGCCTCTTACTCGATGTTTACTTTGCCTTATAAATGCTTTTGCTTGCACATGTTTGTTGGTGTTCTGTGTAGATGCAGACAATGAGGACCAGGAGTTTGCGTCTATTGCCGCTGAGCTACACTCGTCAGTTGACGGGTTGCTATCTGGAGCTTCCGCGCTGTCATCGCATGAGCCGCAGCCCAGTACTTCAGGGATAAGAAGACTGGGTGACCACCTGTTATGTAGTGCAACACAGGTGTGGCTGATAGATCACCACTCAGCATAGCCGAAATGCCGGTTGCTAATGAGCTACAGGCAAACGTATCCTCTGCCGACGGCGCGCCGGGGCTGGAACTTTCCATACCGCTGCTGGAAACTGACCAACAAAGTTAAAGGAACATCAAGGGAGCCCGGGGACGGTCTCTTGTCAGGAGAGGCAGTGTTGGAGAGAGCCCGACCGCCGCCGAACCGAATAGTATAAAATACAATTTTTGTTAACTGTTTTTCCGTTATAAAATTAAAGTTTTTGTGTTACGTTGTTTTTTTAAAAAATAACTTTCCGTCAAATTCCCAAGAATAGTATAATAGTGTAATTCCTAACGTCCTACGGGATTCCCATGTGGGGCATAGCGGCAAACATTCAAACCATATTTGTGTTGCAAAAACGAACGATTCGCCTGTGTACCGTTTAGGTTCTCGGGTTTCTCTTAGAGAAAAGTTTAAGGAAAAAACTGGATCATGACTGGCATCACAGTACATTCACTCAAATATTATATATGCCCATAAAAATAAGCGTAATTTCATTAAAAAAGAAGCTATCCATAATGTTAACCTTAGAGCTAAGTCCAAACTCATGGTACCACGATTTTGTTTAACGAAGGTAAATGACTCCTTAATGGGGAACTGTATACGTTTTTACAGTAAGATTGCGGAGCATATATTAAGATTATCATTTCATAAGTTTAGACTAAAACTACTACTACTACTACATTAAAAATATTTTAATTGAAAAGTCATATTACAAAATTGAAGACTACGTGTTAAATAAAGATGTATGGAAAAAGAACATGGCTCTAGATTCCACACAAATGTGATTCAAAATGTATTCCATAGCATTTAAGTTTAAATGAAAAGAGCAATCCCTATAGTTTCTTGCTCGTTCTCTCGAGCAGTAGCTTAAATGTGACATTTTTAAGTGTAAATTTATTTTACCTATGGAATAAATGATTTGATATTAGCGCTATGTACCTATGATCGATTATCCATTACTACTTAGTATTAGTAATCCATAGATTCCGTAGAGCATTCCCGCCTAGCCCTCTTTGACATATGGTAAATACCGTAAATTTGACGGAGACAGGGATATTTTGATATGAACATGGCGAATTATCTGGTGGAGTTCCAAGTAGTTCTGACATAATAATCATTCCAATCGTGCACCCAACTCGAGTCCGAAAGATTGTGCTTGGATTCCACTTAGACGAATGATTTGCCTATTCTAATGATTAGTATTAATGGCATTCAAAGTCGCGCATCGCTATTTGTCACATTATACTATGGAAATAGCCTGATACGGATACTTTTAGTAGCATTAGAGCTCCTTGTAAAGAAAGTTTGTCCAGAGAAGTACTGCCACCTTACCTATTTCTGCCACCAAGCAGTACTGTGAGCACTACTGCGTTCCTGTTTGGAAGTGTAAGGGTGCTGGTGAAATTACAGGCACATGGGATTTGTAAACTTATGTCTCAAGGTGACGGGTGCAGTGACAATGCACTTTTGATTTAAACCACTGCAACTGTTATGAATAGGCGTGTCGCATACCACAAGGCGCACTACTTGTTCGTCCCATCATTTAGTATTATAAAAAAAAATACTATACGTGTTAACCTAGGTGGATATCTTCCTAAAACTTTTCTTTATAAACAATGCTGTTGTTACATGAACGATACATCCTAAACGAGTGTTTCTCGCACTCTAGCACACTTGAAGTCTTCATTACACCCTTACAAGCAACTAAAACGCGATTTTAAAGGTTTGCCGAGTAAATACAGCGTTTTAACGAGCGCTAATGTTACTTTCTATGTCTGGAGTATTAACTATATTGCATGCACATTTAATTAAGTAAACATTATGTTTGTTGTACATAACGTTTTGCTACGGATAGCTACGTGCTACGGCGTAGACGCGAGTTTTTAAATTAATATGCTACCTGAAGCGGGAAAATGGAATCGCAAATATCGCACGATCATTGATGCCTATGGTGTAATCACGCCACACCATAGACATGAATGATCTTTTAGATGGAAAATAGACAATTTCTCAAACAATGTGAGAAAATACCATAGATTTAGTAATGTAGATACCCATATCTTAAGGCTCAACCCCCAAATAGCGCAGAGTCGAAGCGTCGCGTCGCGTCCTGTTATTCAACTACAACGCTTGGCGACGCGCGACGATGCTCGCATTAGTGGGCCCGGATCACAATGTGGTCGGCGTCTGACGCCTCACTGCGCTCAAGTGAAGACCCTCGTTTCCTTATTTGCATAACACAAGTTTGTTCCTTAATAACGGGAAAATTGAGATGAATATACTATAGGCGAAAAATATGACGCGTCCCGACGCTTCGACTCTGCGCCAGTGTGAGTTGAGCCTTAGAGGATGGAATAGTCTAAGTGTGAGGCCAAACGAGCGTAATTTTGTGAGTTGTGTTTTGTTTTTTGCGCTCGACCGAAATTCGGTTCGAGCGCCAGACGAACGTATTCTATTCAGTTGCTTTTAAGCGTTTATACGAGGTGTTTGTGTCGTAATAGTGTAATGGATACATTAAAAATAGTATGCATTTATGAAGCATTAGAAGACGATGTTCGAAAAAGAAATCGTCGTGTGAAACAAACCGTACTTTTATATGAAACCGAATGCAGCGCAAAGTGCGCAACTCAAAAAACGCAACTCACAACTCACAAAATTACGCTCGTCTGGCCTCACACTTAGAGTCGAGACTTGAGTATTATTTCATGCACTAGAAATCATACTCAAGTGCTGACTTGAGCATTGAGTAGAGTTCTGGAATACGACTCTGAGTGTCGTATTCCAGAACTGTACTCAATGCTCAAGTCAGGATTTGAGCAGACTTGAGTATGATTTCAAGGACTGGAAATACGACTCTAATGGCAAGGACTTGAGTATGATTTTCAGCGCTCACTGCAATACTCAAGTCAGGATTTGAGTATGGTTTAATGCACTCGAAATCATACTCAAGTACCTACTTGCCCTTAGGGTCGTATTTCCAGTGCTTGAAATCATACTCAAATCATGACTCGAGGATTGAGTAGAGTTCTGGAATACGACCCTAAGACCCATTTATTAAATCTGAGGGAAATACTAAAAGACCAAAGCGAAGAAGATGTATAATAAAAAAGTAAAAACATTCAAAGTAATATTCGACATGTTAGGACAATTTGCTAAAAGAAAATGTTGTTATTTTTCGAGGCACATATTAGTAGTCTATAGTAGTCTGCTGAACTTCTCATAATGTGATTCACGTGGTTATCCAGTGCATGAAAGTTTCATAAGTTTTCATGTATCCTCCTTTGCTCACAGCCAGCAACAAGTTTTCCATGGCTAATATTATCTCTTGTTTTAAATTAGGCTGAGCACAATCAATGACTATATTTCCGTTATCGCTCTTCTCATTAGAACTATTTTTTCGACGAGAATACAAAAATGACGAAAAAGCAGAAAGGAACACCAAAGCACTTTAGTTTATTTTGCCGCCTTTTCTTTTTTTTTTAAATAAACAATGTAGGTAGGTAGGTATTTTTAAATCTCGCTATCACAAAGATTGGACAGTTGGCTGTATGAATTTTTCTTTTGTCTGTTTACATAGTTCTTTATTAGTAGGTTGATTTAAAAGTTTACAGAAGAGGTCAGTAATGGATTTTCATCTTAGACTATGGAAACTATTTTTTTCCATCCTCTAAGATTTGCTTATACTTACTTTGCAGGCCTTGGCCGGAAAGAAGTCGCACGGTCCATAAATTACTGATGATTTTTTGTATAGTACTGGTATGTTTAATAAATGTAAGATCATAGTTACGAGCAAAATGTTCTTGCGAACAAAACTCTTCACAGTGCACAGAAGCTAAAAAGCATCTTGAAAAGAATAAAATCTATTTTTGACTTCGTAAAAGTCAAAAGCGTCAGCCTATGAAAAGTATTAGGAAAATTTTCATCACAATAATTCCGAAAATGCTTATCAATGGTTAGTCAATATTTAATGTACGAGTATAACTAGCTAATAATTATATCTTGACACAAAAATAAGTTGTAATTCCGTATCTTCTTTGTCGTGGTGAGTCGTATTATATTTCATCCATTTTATTCCGTCCACATGATCCAAAGGAATTAAGTCGTGCAGACTCTAACGCTGAATATCAGACGCTTGTTTTGACTTGTCTTACATAGGAAGAAAGTATTCTCCTCGCAAGTTAACGCCTTACTAAGTATATTCCTCCGTCAGAAATTAATTTACTAGCAGTAGATCTCCTTATTGAAATGAACCTTACCTATTTCGGCCGCCAAACAGGAATGTGAGCATTACTGCGGTTCGATTTTGAAGGGTAAGGATGCTGGTGAAATGACAGGCATATAGGACTTGTTAACTTATGTCTCAGGGTGAGGGGCGCAGCGGCAGTGCCCTTCAGACCTTTGATTTTTTTTTCTAATACCAAGTGACCTGACGAACAATTCGTACGCCTGGTGGTAAGTGTCAAGCCTGTCTTTAACAGCTGCAGTACCACTCAGAGCTTCAAATCACGAAGATTCAAAAGGCACTGCCACTGGGCCCGTTGGGGATAGTGTAATAACGCGTAACTAGCATTGGATTATAAGTTTTCATTTGTGTAAATTAGTGATCAAATCAAGTACGCGTAACTATCGTGCCAACCAAATTAGCGCGATTTACGGAAAAACAAAAACACCATATTCAGTTTCTACTGGAAACTTACCAAAATGCACCACATATAGCTTCTAGTGAAAACTACTTGAACATAAGTATATTGGAGTAGCCTTTATTATTTATAAATATATTTTATACGTAAATGTTGAATTTTATACAATGCCATTTATTACAAACTAGGGTGTCTGACTTTTTTTCTTGAGTTTCGAGAATTCTCGTACCCGATTTCTCGAGTTATTCGAGAATTTTTTTTTAAACCGTAAAAATTCAGCTCAATCAACTATAAAACTAAATGTGAATTTTTCGAAAGTTGTTTTGGCCTGGGTGTTCTGAGTTATGCCCCGAAATAAATTCCATCGTTTTTGGTCCCAGGTTCGATTCCCAGTAGAACCAATTTGGGAAATGAACTTTTGTAAATTGGTTCTGCTATGGGATTCTGTTGCTCTGATACTCATGGGGAGTATATACAGAGAGTTTCCTAGTTTCTAACCAGGTAATTGTCTTACAATAGAATACCAAGACTAGAACCATTTAGAAAAGTTAATTTGTTAAATTGATCCTACCGGTACCGAACCCGGGAACTTCTCATCCAATGCCCACAGTGCAATCCATTAGGCTATCAAGGTTGTACTATTTGTATTATTATGCAGTATTTTTGTTCACTCATTGATGTAATCACATACCAAAGCTTTAATATTATGGTCTTTTGTCAAGCTTGCATCAGCTCTGGTTTCCTTTCTTTTCTTACCATTTTCTTAACCCGTTCATGCATAGTACTGAAATTATACTGCGCTCAAAAATGTCACCACTTTTCAATTCAATATAATTATTACGGTTTATCGCTGACGACTGTTGATTCCGTCAACAGGCATAGTCGTACTGCTCATAGTTCTTGCAAATGTTTCTTGTGCATGAAAAAGTACGGCTCTGACGGTAGTAGGGTATTTGCCGTTGTGAGATAATTACAAAATTAAAATGCGCGATATTGATTGCGCAAGAGAAACGCTTTCCAAAATAAACACTTAGGTATTAATTAATAATAATAATTATAATAACGCACACACTCAACATTGCCCTGCATTAGGGAAACCCTGTGTCGCGAGTGCCATGGACACACATATAGACAACCACAAATTACACCCAAACTCACGAGAGAAATAAATGTAGGCCATATATTTCTCCCGAAAAACCTAAAAAAATATTTTCGGGATTATGGAAATTCATGCAAAAGTATTTTCGGTCTTCTGATTCGTAACCCCGAGCCGTAGAAAGAGTACAACAATATTTGAAAGTATTACTAACATGTATTAAAAAATATTTTAGTGATAACATTAGCATCAAAGCGACTCTATGAAATTTTTGTTCTAAATATGTCAAACGCTTGTGTTTCAAACAATTGAAATTGACGTGATGGGTCTCGTTCAGTCTTTTACGCAAGCAATTAGTCGGAAAGAGATAGTTAGCTATTTGATTATTTTGATTGCTTTTGTAATTTATATTTACGATTAATTTAAATATAAATTAAATACTATATATACTAGTGCATAAAGTAACACTTTTAAATTATAACTATGATAACACAATGTAGTACTTAGTGAAAATATGATATACCACCCTGTTTTTTCACTTTAGTTGAGCAATTTTTACAAGGCGCGCTGTCACTCGAACAAACGAAGACTAAGACTGACGCCCTGTATACGATTTTAACGCCCTGTAAGTTCGAACACTTTAGCGCGGACCCGACGTCCATTTATTTGTAAGTCAATGATCGTAGTCATTGAAATAACAAAGTAATGACGTTGAATCATTCTTTTGTGACATTTTATTTAGCGCAGATACACGCCTTTTACCAATGCTACAGACGCGGATTTGCACTACCCCCAACGAATTAAGTTGATGTGTTCCATGTGCGTGTAACTTCACCAGCACCATTACCCTTTCAAATCCGAACACAGCAATGTTCACATTACTGCTTGACGGCAGAAGTAGATATGGTGACAGTACTTCCCTGAACAAAAGGAGCTCTACTGCTACTAAAAAAAAACTCTTAGTGGCAACTGCTATAGACAGGCTTAAAAAAATAATAATAATCTTCTCTAAGCCCACAACCACAACCACTTGGATAAAATTACGCTTCTGTGTTTCAGAATATGAACATATCGTGGTGGACTTACGTTCTGATTGCCGTTGTTGTATTTTTACTTCTATTAATAGCACATTACTTGGTCAAAAAGTTCAATGGTAAAAAGTTACTTCTTCCTGAGATGTTTTTTCCTTTCATTGTAAAATCCTATACCATCTTAAAGCCTAGGTAAAATAACAATAAATAAGCTTAATTTATAGTAACAATCACATCAACAACTTATAAATTTATAGATATACACCAATACACTTAGAAATATAATCAATATAAATTATTATATAAAATATAGGTATGTGTCAGTGTAATAATTATAATAAATATAATAGCTCCAGTGCTGTCTTAATAAAAAACAGCTCGAACAAAAAAAAATCAAATATCAGTAATATTTTTGAGTTCAAAAATTGTACGAATATTTCTGTGGGCATTCAAAACGTTAACTCGCTTTTTTTATTATTTCATTAAGATCTAAATACACCTCTGTAAATTTTCCATTATTACCGGGTTTCAATACCAGGAATTTGGATAGCAGAAGGGATACCACAGAACCATTTGCTTAGAACTCTAATTTGCTTAGACCAAACACTGATTGAATAAACTTAAACCCCTTTTGGTTAGCAATATATTTCGAACCCTGAGGTCCCTCAACTTAGATAAACAATGTGATCAATTTCCGATTCTAGAAAACAAATTTGAAGAGAGATACATGCAGCTCTACAGGAAGAATTCGGCAAGTACTCAAGTCCAATCACCACTCATCGACATGGAAGTCAAAAAATCGGACAGCAAAATGAAAAAGGATGACGAGTCGTATAAAGGTATCTCCCTCGTGTTCAGCAAGACCATTCAACGATCACCTAGGCTCTCTTCTTCCGCAACTACCTGTGCCGCAGAAGAAAAGAAAATGAAATGTATCTTCAACAAAGGCATTACCTTCTGCTCTAACGACACTATCAAGCATAATCTGTCTGCTGAAATCAAAATTCGAGATCACGACTCACCTTATAACACAATACTCCAAAAGACTGATGGTACCAGTAGCGTTCAAAATCTTGATCAAACTCCTCTCGTTACTGAATCTGCGAATAAATCCAAGACCCAATTCGCAGCTGACATTTACTCTCTGGTTAAATCGTCTTCAAACATGCTAATCCTGGAAGAAATGAAAGCAAATGAAAACATTTACAATCTACATCTCGGGACAATTTATACACAATCAATCGATGACAATTTCGGCGACAAGTCTATAGTATTGAATAATGTTATTGAAAGCCCTAAAAGTAATATAGATAAGCCAGAAATAGTACTTTCTAAGGAAAAACGAGACGCAGTGTACGATGCAAACAGATACAAGGACCACACAAAGATTTTACTAGGCTGTGACGAAGAAATTATCGAGATGCAGGATATAAAAAACAAAATTAATATTACTGATTTAGGTCCAGGAGTTCTAACAATGGCACTACTTGAATCAGCTGACAGTGTATCAAACAGTGAACCGGCACTACGAGCGTTTAATGATGAAGCAAACGTTTCTACCGAAATCAAAGACAGCGACAGTTCTCCGACGTCTGTGAATTCAACGGACGAAATTAGCTTTTCAAACTCTATTATTTCTAAAAACAGCAACACTGTTGTTAAAATGGAGTATCTTACTAGTAAAATTACATCCCGTTATGAAAATTTTACAAAAGTACCCATAAGTCGACAATTTTATAATAGAGTACCCAAAACGCTATCCGTAATACAAGAAACAGGTTATTCAGACGTAAATTTTTCAGACTGTATTTTGCAGTCGTTGTCTAATACAAAATTAGATTCGAAAAAATCTGACGGCGTAAGATTAATTTCATCTGACTCTGCATTCAATAAAACATTATATAAAATAAAATTTGAACCTGAGGCGAGCACTTCGACCTACAAGCGAATTTTTAAATCTCTCCTATGCGACAGTGAAGATGATGCGGTAATAACTTTAGAAAAGAATAATATTGCAGAGAAAGACAAACAGTCAATGGACAAATTGAAAATAGGCGGACCTAATCAACAGAAAAACGAAGAAAACAATTTTCAGTGCGAAACTTTATAATTGTTATAGGTTTACATCGTATTGTAAAGCCTTGGATTCTTAGTAAATTAATTTAAGTTATTTTATAGTTTTACAGTAGTAGATTTGTTTTTAGATAATTAAACGTACAACATTAAGACTGCTGTTTTGGTTTTGTTGCGAATAATTTAAAAACAATTGCTGAAGTGGCTGCACATCTTACTCTATTGATTAAAAAGCGTTAAGATAATAGTATTTATCAGATTTGCATAGTTTTATTATACTGACATTTTTGCTCTGTTACTATTCTGTGTGTATGTAAAGATTTGAATCAAGATCATTGGTAAAGACAATAACGTTTATACAACAACAAAAAACCTCAAAAGTTTATTCGAATTACATAGATATATATATTTGTACACGCAAAATAGGCGCCTTGACGCCGAGTTGCGGACACTAGCCCGTTACACCAAGTACCAAGTAGTACATATATTTGTAGAATTGTATTATATTCTATTGAAATCGGTTAACGGAATGAGGGTAAAATCCAATAAACCGTATGCATCTCCTAATTTGCCACCCTTAAAGCTGAAATATTTTCTTCAAATTTGAAAATTTCTCTAAGGAATTAAGCCTCTAAGTTATTGTTCTATCTCGAATGAATTGGAGCCCAAAGCATGGATTTTTAATGATATTTAGTAATTCTTATACAACAGTAAAAAATACGTAATTAGAAAATTCAGAAAACTTTTCGAGTAAAAGAAAATTAGTGTATGCTTTTCTATTTTGTTACAAATATGCTCTTCCATTTTATTACACTGAAATACAGTTTACACTGAATCTATTATAAAGATGATCATTAGACGAGACACATAAAAAATATGATGTCTATATAAAGTGAAACGTAATAAAACGTAACGTAACATTTTTTTATCTGTGCCCATAAATGTCACGTTACTGACAGTGACAGTGACTCACTGTCAAACAGAGCCGCGCAAACTGTTTTGTTTTCAGGAATTTTGCAAAGTATAAAACATTAAATAAAACTTAAAGGATAAAGGATATTTAATGTTCTAATCAATGAGAATAGAACATTAAACGTGGCGTGTTGTTTTTATATTTAGTGTAAAAACTGACCTGAGTGGTAATTGAAAATGACCTCTATAATCAAGCTTTATTGCCTCTCAGGAGCTGGAGATGAGACTCCACCGTGCTATGTACTGCAAGTCGATGAGTTTAAGTTCCTGTTGGACTGCGGGTGGGACGAGAAATTTGATATGGAGTTCATAAGAGAGTTAAAACGGTTTGTGATTTTGAGGTTGTTTTGGACATATATACAGGGTTCTGGCAAAGACATTTAATATTTGTTCTCTTTATTTAGTGTAGTCAACTAATTTCATTCTTTACCACAAAACATAAAAGTTACTATGCATTTCATTATGCCAGCTATAATTTCCTTGAATGGTTTATCCGCTAAACTTATGTTCAAAGTGGAAACAAAATTATTTGAAGTTTATTTGAAGAAAAAAATTTATAAACATGTCAAATGTGTCTATGTCTCGGCTTCAGAGGACTTTAAAGCAGCAAGTTTACCCTCATTGATTTTCTAACATGCCTGTAATGGCATTACAACTTAAATTACAAAGTTACTAAAAATGGAACTGTAATTAGGGGTGATCACAATAGATCAGTAAATGGTCGCAGTGATGAGGGGCCACGTAGGCCCACTGTGCCATTGCTGGGGAATACCGCCTATCTCATTTAAAAATTCAAAATTAGTCTTCTAGGCCTTGGTAGAGGCGAGAATCTGAAATAGATATAATAATACCAATAACCTTTTTGGCATTGGGAGAGGCGAGAGTCTAAAATAGTTATAATAATACAAAAAGGGTTAAATACGTGCATCGGTATAAATCATAATTAAAATACAGTCAAATTTCACAATAATAATAATAATGTGCCAGTAGACTAGAGCAACAGAGTTCATGCTGAGGCAGAACTAAGAACAACCGGGCGAGAACCAATTTGTGCACAGGAACTTTTCAATTTGGTTCCACCCTCACTGTTCCTTCGGTCGACTAGAAGGTCCGGAACAATCCATTCTTATGTTGTTGATATTCCACCTATTTGTACTAAATGCTTTACATCCTCCTTTCTGATGCATGCGGCAAAGGAATGGAATGCTCTACTGGTGGTAATCTGTATTTCCCGAAAAGTACAATTTGAGGCTATTCCAGGCTAGAGCAATAGGCATTTTTTAGGCAAACACGTCCCATCGTCGGTTAACATCAGGTGAGATTGTGGCCAAGCGTGTATCTACTATATATTAAAAAAAAATTTTAAAAGTTCATTTCCCAAATTGGTTCTATTGGGATAAACCCCAGGGCTCCAACAAGATCATCAATGTTCATAAATAATAATACATAAGTCTCAAATTATTAGAAACCTGAATCCCAGGGTTGCATGTTAACCCGTCACATGTCTTAAGAATCCCTAACGATTTTGGTGCTGTAGCATTCTAGAACCATATGGCGTCCGTAACATGCAGCTGTGTTTTTATCAAATAACAAAAATAAATATTTATTATATAACTGTATTCATCTAGGATGTGTCACAAGCTAATTAATAGCCACGGTGATCATTATCATCTGAATATCGACAATGGTTGATATAGGCTGTGTATCTCTTCAGCAGGAGGCATTCCATATTTTGGGTGAGATGTATATAAACCAACTTCCTAATTGAGAGACCCTGTTAAGTAGTCTCTCTGCATGTTTCATTGCCCGTGGGCATTCTGCATGGTCCTACTAGTAGAATCAACGGCAATGTTCTTTGTCCTTGGTTCTATTAGTAAGACTATAGACAAGAAATAATTATATTGTAGGGGCATTGGACCTACTGATCGGGTAGTAAAGTCACCGTCAATACTAAAAATGTTACTGGTTCTGAACTAACTACAATAGTTCTCTAAGATCATGAGGAGGAGAAACTTCCTTCAAGAAAGATAAATATTACTAATAAAAGAGGTTTTCTACCTATTCTTTGTAATATTTATCCTTCTTTCTATCTCTTGTATGTTGTTACAAGATTATATCTTGCAATATTTTATGAACTGTCACAGGGATTATCCTAGAGAACATTTGTAGTTAAGTCAGAACCAGTAACATTATTAATATTGAGACGTGACTGTACTACCCAATCAGTAGGTCCAATGCCCATACAATATGATTGTTTTTTGCCCATACTCCTACTGGTAAAACCACAGACTAAAAATATTGTCCTTGGTACTACTAGCAGGACTACACAGTAAGACTATGGACAATGAAGGATATGTTTATGTTACATTCCTATTGTTGTATCACATTTTTTTTTTACATACATTTTTTAAAGAAAATAAAGAACATACACAAAATCTTGTCCTTGAAACACTGATCAGTTTTTAATTGTGAAATTCAGGGTTGGGTTTGTAAATGTATACAATTTATCGAAGCCAAGATGGTTAATGTTCTAGTCTTTATTATAATGCTGGAATTGGCAGCCCAATCCATGTTCACTTTTCACTTATGTACCTTCATTTCTTTGCATATTTGTAAAGCACACAGTATCACTAACATTTTTTATTATTACTCATTCCAGGCACATAAACACAATAGATGCAGTATTAATATCGCACTCAGACCCTCTTCATCTCGGTGCACTACCATATGCAGTCGGTAAACTCGGTCTCAACTGTCCCATCTATGCTACGCTGCCGATCTACAAGATGGGTCAGATGTTTATGTACGATCTGTACCAGGCTCATAGGAATGTGTCAGACTTTGACCTTTTTACATTGGATGATGTGGATGCAGCGTTTGATCATATTGTGCAATTGAAATACAACCAGAGCATTGATATGAAAGGTGAGGATTTTTAATTACATATTACATAGTATATATTAAATCGTTGTCTACTTTATTTTAGCTTAAAACAATGTTTCCTATTTTTTATTTATATTTAGTAGCAGTAGAGCTCCTGAAAGAGATTGTCCAGGGAAGTACTAAAGTACTTCCCACCAGCACCTCGCCTATTTCTGCTGCCAAGTAGTGATGTGAGCATTACTGTGCTCCAATTTTGAAGGGTAAGGGTGCTGGTGAAATTAGAGGCACATGGGACTTGTTAACTTATGTCTATACATATAATGTGTATCATAAAAAAAATATTTACGAATAATATTTTCAATCAAATTGAATGGGATGTATCCAGCTGATAGAGCTCTGGTTGTCCACTAGGAAAGTCGAGTGTGCAAAGCCCTGTGTCAGCATTACCTATGAGGTTGGTGTGACTATGTACGGTTGGATAGCCGGAGATCCGTTGGGAATCTAAAAAGACAACTATGAGAATCTAAAAAGGGACTACACAAATGAGACATTCACGTCACATGCATAAAAATAAAAGGGGAGATGGGTTTATAAATATATAATCATTCATCACTGATCTGGTCAATGTAAGTCCTTCTGGGACATACTCTTAAAACCCTTCCATCCACATTCACATCATAAATCTGGTTGGTAATTCTTCTTACATCTATGTATCTATCCACTCTACATGCCCAAACCATCTCAACATTCCTCTCTCTATTCTAGTCACTACATCCTTTTTCAAGCCACATCTTTCACGTATTATTGTATTCTTCACTCTGTCACTCAGCTTTATTCCACAAATTTTCCTCCTTCATCTCCACTCCGTCAATGCTACTTTTATGCTTCTTACTGATTTATAATGAATTTACATAATAATATCGACTGTACAGGAGAACAATTTAAAGTTTTTTTTTTAGAAAAAAAAAATCATAACTGATTTTATTTGTTTATTGAAAACTTGACTACTAGAATGTTTTATGGCTAAAATTTGTTAATACTCAAAATAAACGGTCATCAGCCAGGAAAAACGGTTAACATCATATTTTTACATAAAGACGTTACAGATAAGGAACTAACGTACATTTTGTTTGTAATAAAATTTTGCAAAATTCGAAAAAAAAACACCTTTTGCAAAACGTCTAACAGACCAAAAAAGTGCAACCGGGTTTATTAAACGCTTCCATGAAGTATATAAGTCCATTTGCCCAACAATAGTCTGTTGGTCGTTTTTCCTTTCCAGTGTCGTTATGATTTTTTAAATTGTCTATATCATTGTACTTAAATATTCTAGGCAAAGGTCTAGGACTCCGTATCACGCCGCTCCCAGCTGGCCACTCTCTCGGTGGCACCGTGTGGCGCATCGCTGCGCCGGGAGAAGAAGACATAGTTTATGCACCTGATTTTAATCATAAAAAGGTATGAATCATTCATTGCCTGCTTATTAGCCTCCCCTTTCTCTCTCTCTCTCTTTCTCTCGTTCTCCTACTTCTTTTGATTTCTCAGAAATCGGAAACATTTATTGTATGTACTGGTAGAATAAAGGTGTTACATACAATGTGATACGATATGTGATAAGGTGTTGTATACATAACATTTTGTATACAGTTCTTCCCCAAGTCGGGTGTACAATCTCCTCTTGCATCAGTCTTCATACACGCGTTGATGAGACGAAAGATGTATATTAGGATCGTAATATGTGTCGTCTCTGCCTACCCCGATGGGAAAAAGTCGTAAAGTGTGTATGTATGTGTTTTAAAATTAATATCTCAATTATCTCCTATTTTTAAATACGTGTTACCGTTTATACTTTGCAGGATTCTTTGCAATGTGAAAAATAATTGAAAAGAAAATCTATAAGCTCTAGGTCAACCTAGACCTTCTAGTGTCTAGTAGTCTAGGTTGACCTTCTAGTTTTTCTTTTCAATTATTTTTTTATTTAAAAATTGTTAATGAGGATTCTTCAAGTCGTTTACAGTGTTTAACAATACGTAATAGGTGCGAGATTTTAAGGTTCTAATTATGTAACGTTTGCATACAATACTTTTTATATAAGTAAATAAAATAATGAAACAATCAATTTTTAATGTATATTTTGTTAACAACCCATGACAACAAAAGCCAAAAAACAAAACTTAACAAAAAACTTTTAACCAATTTTTTTTTAAAGGTTTATGGTCTAGTTGCAAGATATTAACTGTAATACTAGTTCTATGTACGTACAGAGCTATAATGAAATTTTTCAGTTTAGTAACGAGTACCATAGACAATAGAATTATGATTTAAAACTTAAAAAAACCCTTAGTGATATGGTTCAGGAAATTATAACTGCCATTAAAGTACAGAAGTAGAAAAATTAATCTTTAATAACTGGAAATTGACTGCCCTTTTACCCATAAATTCTTTCAGTCCTTTTCATATAACTTAAGGGTCGGTAGGAAGGCTCACTATAATCAAAAAAGTAATGTAGAAAGATGGGGGCTACCGATTTAACCAATGGTGTTGTATTACAATTTTAAGGAACGGCATCTTAATGGATGCGAGATAGAGAAACTGATGAGACCGTCGCTCATGCTGCTCGGGGCGATGAACGCGGATTACGTACAACCCAGAAGAAGACTCCGAGATGAGAAGCTCATGAGTGAGTAAACTCCGGGATTTGGGGATACTACTTTGAATTATTATTGAATTGATATTCAATAATTTTTTTATGTGAAATTACTCCACTAGTTTCTTATAATTATTAATACAAAGATCGAACACTCAGAAAAAATTCCTTCGAACCGAAGCCGCGTAGCAAACCGTAACGCAATGCCGACTAAGCAACGGAACGAACCAGCGGACCTCACGAATTTTTCCATGTGCTTGTTGTCGGATCTTTATATTTTTGGTTATCGATGACTTTCTAACCGTAGCGCCATGTATGAGAAATCTTTGAAAGCATTTCGTGCTTAGTTGGCGTAGCACTGTTTGCTCCGAAACGTCGGTTCGAATCCGGATCGAAGGGTTATATATAACAAACCAGTGTAGTAATTTCCCAAAAAAAATAATTTAACAGCATGGTGGTTAAATATTCTGACGTTCAATAAAACACTTAATTAACTAACTTAGCTTAGCTTCGGTCGCGGTGTGGCCTGCACTTCAGTTTAGGCGGTAAAGTGACGTAACGGGAGTGTGAACGCGATGTTTATACTGTGACATGACCTTTTTATAGTACATTATCCCTTTATTCAGTATGAGTTATTATGGGCACAAGAAGACGTGAATCCGTACTACAAAGAAACCAAAATGGCCAGTTTCGCCGAAATTACCAACACCAAAAACAAGATCTGCATAAATTCTATGATACCGTTAGAATGACCATGGAAACGTTTGACTATATTCTTGCAAATATCAAGCCGAATTGGAATCACATTCTAATTATGAACTAATGACATCTCTATTCTTCTTTTTATAATAATTAATAATCCTTCTATTTTTATGGTCGACATGTTTACTGTTGCATATTAGTGGTCTTTCTAAAACGTTGAATTTATTTCCTCCAACGACATCTCTAAATTTAATTGATCGAAAAATAGATATGCATAGGCAACAAGACGTCACTATGACTATTGGAACGCGCATTCACCCCTCGACTGAAGCGCGACACTCAACTTGGCATTTTGATCATGTCGCGCGAGCCGACCGATCACTTGATTGTAATGGGTTAATGATACGAGTACTCACGTCATTCCATCACTTAATTGTCATGGGTTAATGATATGAGTAGTCACGTCATCCAATCCCTTGATTGTCATGGGTTAATGACATGAGTAGTCACGTCATCCAATCACTTGATTGTCATGGGTTAAAGATATGAGTAGTCACGTTATCCCATCACTTGATTGTCATGGCTTAAAGATATGAGTAGTCACGTCATCCAATCCCTTGATTGTCATGAGTTAATGACATGAGTAGTCACGTCATCCAATCACTTGATTGTCATGGGTTAATGATATGAGTAGTCCGTCATCCCATCACTCGATTGTCATGGGTTAATGATAGCTATTATGATATTTATTTATCTATCTGTCTTCCCCAGCAACGATCCTTAGCACTTTGCGTGGTGGGGGATGCGTGCTGGTCTGCACAGACACTGCAGGTCGAGTGCTCGAACTGGCCCACATGTTGGACCAGCTATGGCGGAACAGGGATTCCGGATTAGTGGCTTATTCGCTGCTGTTGCTCTCCAACGTCAGTTACAACGTAGTCGAATTCGCCAAGTCGCAAGTATGTCATTCATTTGTCCGCGTACCATCGTAGGTCATATCATTGCTTAGCATCAGTTGATACTGTGACCAAGCATGTGTCTATTATTTATTTTTCATTTTTTTTTATTCTTTGAATTTTACAGTTGCATCACGTTTTGTTTATTTTATTTTTTGACATTTTTCCGTTTATCGCATCATATTTTAATTTTATATTATGTTCTTTTTTTTATTTAAAAATTCTTTGTTTTTTTTTACTTTTAACCCTTTGTTTTCTATCTATTTTTTATTTTTTTCTATAAATTTTATTATTGCTTTGTCTTCATTATATTTTTATTAAAAAAGAACTGTTTTCATTGTTCGAACCACACTTTGTTTCACATAGAGCGTCGAAGAACTTTAACCCCTGAAAGACACAGCGTTACTACCTAATGGGGTGAAAGTAGCGCCACCATCTTAGATGCTGTTGTACAAAATCTGTTTTACATTAAACAGAGGCGTGTAATGTGTTCCTGTTTTTTGTGTACAATGAATTATTATTATCAAAAAAAAATTAGAAAAACTTTAAGATATGATATACATATATATAAATTTATATGACAAATTTTATTTAACTTTGAATTTTATTTTGGAAAGATTTGCTCCGTTGCTGATTTTCTAATGATCTGAAAACCTAATTAGGTTAAGTGTAATTACACTTTTTCCTTAAAACTACAATTTGAAGTTATTCAAGACCAGCATAATATTTGTTTAGACGGTTGACATCAATTGAGATTTTGGCGTAGCGTTTGTCAATTTTGACATTAAAAAAATTTCAGATAGAGTGGATGAGCGACAAACTGACCCGCGCATTCGAAGGCGCTCGCTCCAACCCGTTTGCTTTACGCCACCTGCAGCTGTGCCACTCCGTGATCGAAGTAACCAGAACCCCAGGGCCGAAGGTCGTCCTGGCCTCCTGCCCTGACCTCGAAGCTGGCTTTGCGAGGGATCTGTTTCTTTTATGGGCCCCTCATCCTCAGAATTCCATCGTTTTAACTGCAAGGTATCGTAAATTTTAACCACGATAAGTTTTTAAATCCTCACACAGACTTTAATGTTAAAAATTACTATTAATGTACCACTTGGAGGTCAAAAATTAAACTCAGCCGTATAAATCGTACAGTATTCAATCTTAGTCTTCCAAATGTGCCTTACGGAAACTAAGTAATAAGAATAAATGGTATATAAGAACAATCAATTACAAACATTGACTTACAATTATATGGACGTCGGGTCCGCGCTAAAAAGTGTCCGAACTTATAGGGCGTTAAAATCGTATACAGAGCGTCATTCACGCTCTAGTCTTCGTTTGTTCGACTGACAGCGAAGCAAGCAAAATTAGACAGTACTGCGATGACATTACAATTTCAATTCAACGTTTTAGCTTTTTCATATTCCTTTACATGTCACTACGTTTAAATAGGTTGACTTGGGACATTTTTTTCGTGGTTTTTGTATTAGACCCGTCGTCCATTTATTTGTAAGTCAATGATTACAAAAGTACGTTATGAGCAGATCTTATTTTAAATAAATCCAACTTATTCTACCATAATCGGCATGCACACATACGTATATGTCATTAAACTAATTACTACAATCAATCAATGAAAACTCAACTATTTATAACGATTAATGAAATTGTCAAATATTGCAAATAAAGTAAAATTACAAAAGAATTTAAAAAAATCCATGAATTATATATCTCAATAATTATTGTCAAAGAATTCTGTCAATTCGTAAAAAGTACTATTTACTAAAAAAGCTATCGGTTGTCTTTTATATTCATTAAAATGATTGATCAATCTAATCTCCTTTGGCAAATGATTATAAATTTTTTGGCGCCATATAATATGCAGTGTGGCAATATTCCTACTTCAGAGCAGAGAAATTGCAAAGGTCATCCGCCCATCAGACAATGTGCCAAGTCCAAATGCTCACTTACCGCATGGTGGCATAAATAGGTATGGTAGCAATGATTCCTGGACGAACTGATGGATGATATATTTGATAAAAAAAAAAAAAATATTTTTAACGTAATTTACATTTTCGTTTTTCTTTTATTTAACAAGATATCATTAAATGTTCGCTAATGTACGAGAAACGCACAAATATTGGACGTCCACAGTGGCCCAATAAATAAATAAATATTAGACAACGTTGCTCCGATCGCCAAGTAACTAAACGTCCGTCCCACGTCCACGTCCGTCACTCACGCGCTAGTGTCCATTGAAAACCAGCGTCACAGCCCATTCTAGGCTGTGGCTTTAGTTGAATGAGATGCTTTTGTTTACGCCACAGCCTAGTATTAAATTATACAATAAAATTAGTTGTTTTGTTTAAATATTAGCTATGCTGTTTTCTGTGTTAATTATTGTATATTTTATTGTTATATGTATAGATAGATAGTACAGGGACTTTTTTAGTTTGTGACCTTATTACATTAACTGCCTCCGGGGCCAAACGATTACTATGCTGGACAGCCACGCAGAGGTCCCGGGTTCGATTCCAGGGCCGGGAAATAAATGTATGCCCATTTATTTCTCTGGTGAGTTTGGGTGTAATTTGTATTTGTCTGTGTGTGTCCATGGCACCCGCGATACAGGGTTTTCCTAGTGCGGGGTTATGTTGAGAGTATGGGTTGTTATTATTATTATTATTACTGGAATAGTTGTCTGACACTATTATTATTTTAAAAAAACACTACATATGCCAGATAACGTAATATCCATGTAAAAATCTCCAGAACGTCTCCCGGTACGCTAGCCCGCGAGTTAATAGAGAAAGGCGGTGATCGAGTCATCGATCTCACGGTGCGAAAGCGGATGCGACTCGAAGGATCAGAGCTGGAGGAATTTCTGCAGCAACAGAGGCTGAAGGTCAACAACACCATCAAGTGAGTTAACGTTTCTTTTAACCTGAAAGCCCTCGACTTTCCTTTGGTTCATTTAACCTTTTATTTCTACATTCTTTATGTTATTCATACTGGCAAACAACCGACCGCCGACGAAGTATAACGGTCACCGCCAAAATGGTAACAGCCGCCAACCAAGTATAACGGTGGCCGACGAAGTGGTAACGCTTTTAACGATAACATAGAAACGGTCGTCGACAAGGTGTAATAGTTTCCGACAAAGTGTACCGGTCGCCGATAAAGTAGTAATGGTCGCGCCCCGAAAAGAGCTCTCCGAGTCTCCAGGGTTCTACCCGTCCAACCAAGGCATCGCTAGTGGTGAAAATTTGTATCCAAAACCTTGATTCGATAAGTGTACTTGTCACGAACAAAATCGACTCATCCGAAGAACAGAGTCCGATGTGATTATATAGCGAAAAGAGAATAAATACGTTACATAATAATTTCATTATTCAAACTAAGGCCTACGTAAAGGTGTTTTGAGAATTTATATCGACCCCTCAGACGTAAAGTATCGTATGTCGAAATTGCCAAGTTTACAGGGAAGCGTTTTAAAGTTCTGAATTCACTGAAATGAACATAACACGTGACTTTTTTAATGCGACGTTTTATTCGGCAAAGCTTATTACTCACATAGAGTATTATAAAATCCTAGATATCGGTTAGATGATCTATGGTGATCACTCTTTCAGTGAATTCAGAACTTTAAAACGCTCCCTTGTAAACTTGGCAATTTCGACATACGATACTTTACGTAGGAGGGGTCGATATATCTTGTTTCGTTTCGGAAATTATAAAATTCAACAACAGTCGATCTGACATTCACGGCGAAGAAGAACGAACGAAATGTACTATGTCCTGAGAATAAGTAGCCTTGCACATAGACCTTTGTTCTACGGATTTGTCGAAATGCCTCTTTTGTTCCAGAGAAGAAACAGCTGGTGTGTCTTCCGACTCTGACTCGGACGGCGAGCTCGAAATGTGGGTCGTGACGGGACGACACGATATTCCGGTACGACACGACACCCGTCCGACTGGGTGCTTCAAGAGCAACAAACGACATCACGCCATGTACCCCTTCCACGAGGAGAGAACTAGGGCCGATGACTATGGAGAGATAATTAAGGTAATTACGTTAAAAGTCGGTACTAACTCAGCTTCAATCTAATTTTTTCCCGTACTAATGCGGTCCATTTTGCTTGCCGGGACCATCGAGTATATAAACAGAAATAGAGACGAAATAAGGGCCATATATTCCTGGTAACACATTAGCGATGTAGCTCTTATAATTATATTTTTAATAATATCAAGTGATTGGACAAACAAGTCGTGCGCCTGATGGAAAGCTACACACCTGTCCGAAACAATTGCAGTGCCACTCAGAGCTTTAAATCGCAAAGATCTGAGGGGCATTGCCGCTGCGCCCGTCACCCTGAGACATAAGTTGACAAGTCCCATGTTCCTGTAATTTCACCAGCACCCTTCCAAACCGGAACCGGAAATGCTCACATTACTGCTTGGCCGCAGAAATAGATGAAGTGGCAGTACTTCCCTGGACGAACTCTTCACAGGGACAGTATATAATGTTATATATATACAAATAAAAACGATCCCATTATTCGCAGTACGATTAATTTCATATTTTATTTTCAAATCATGTTTTCTCAATTCCTTAATTTTTGAGTCTAGATAAGTTAGTGGCTTCGTTCGAATCCTAGCATATTCACTTGTATATTTAAAATTATTCCATTATATTTTCAGCCTGAAGACTACAGATTAGCAGAAATAGTAGACGCAGAAGGTGAAATCCGGGACGTTCCACCAGCACCTCCGCAGAAACAGGAACCTGATGGTAATTCGATTTGGAAGTATTTTTGTTTCTCTCCGTGTTGATGTGAAAAAACATCTAAACATTAAATAAAAAACAACTCGATTCTAAGCAATGTAACGTGTGCTTTGTATTTAAACTTAAATTCGTCTAAAAACAATTGAAAGTGCAGCTTAAAATAATTCTAGTCAGCATTGACTTACAATTATATGGACGTCGGGTCCGCGCTAAAAAGTGTCTGCACTTGTAAGGCGCTAAAATCGTATACAGAGCGCGACACTCCGCTCTAGTCTTCATTTGTTCTACTGACAGCGCGATACTGCGATGACATTACAATTTAAATTTCGAATAGGTTGACTTGGGACATTTTTTTCGTGGTTTTTGTATTAGACCCGTCGTCCATTTATTTGTAAGTCAATGCTAGTCAGGGTTATTTTTTATCAAGTTATTCAATAATAGGTAAGCAAATTACACTTGTAATCGTCTATTTGATTAATCCCTACTACTCATAGGTAAGGTAAACATGCGTGAGAAGAATTAGTAAAAAACTCTTGTGGTTGCGCCTTGTAAATGGACACTTGTACACATTTATCTTTTACAATATTTATTTCAAATATTTTTGTCATCCAAGTACTTTTTCACCGACTTCAAAAAAGGAGGAGATTCTCAATTCGGCTGTTGTTTTTTGTGTGTGTATATAATGCGATTACGCGACTGCTTGTGAACCGATTTTGTTGATTCTTATTATGTTGGAATGAGGGTACCTGAGTTTAGTCCCATTTAAATTTAAAGAAAATGTTCTACCTCTGAAGATACTTAATTAGGGAATGAATCCGGTTTCGCGCACTTTCCGGTAACCGATTTCAATAAAACTTGGCAAATATATTGAATTCCACGTACTTTCAATGTTCTTTTTTTTTATAAAAAAGATATAATTTAAACGTTTTATTTCCCTACAGTTTTAAACCTCGTAAGTAGCAAAATATCAACAGGAACCTTATTATGAAGGCGAATACATTGCCCTTTTAATGAATTTGTGACTTTGTCTAGTCAGTCTGCTTTTTTTATCCAAAAATAAGTACGCATTTGACCTCCATCTTATCGACCATGGAGCTAGTTTTAATAAGTAATCAAGTTATAAATAAGTAAATAATCACCCCATAGCCGTTCGCCATTTAAAAATGTGGTAATATATCCACAACATAGGGGTGGAACCCCAGCCTACGTCTGGTCCCCCGACGATAAAAAGGGGAATGGGGAATTCGTTCAATTCCATCGCACACTCCATGGTAATACTGTGAAGATACCAGCATATTTCCAAACACTAACAATTAATCCTAATTATTTTACATACGTATAAAGTACGCAACGATATCTTTTAACACGTTCGTCGCCTAGTAGAATTTTCAAAAATGTCCAAACTATGACATTGGCTTATATGACTGTTTTTGGTCTCATTTGTATACGCATAATTTTTTTTGCCATATTTCATTATTTGCGCCGGGCATTTTAACCCATCGCGGCCTAAACGCAATAATTATTACATTTAGGCCGCGCCGTTCACAATGCCAGGCAGAGTATGTACACGTAATGCTCGATCGATGTTTACCTAAAACTAACGTATGTCTTTCATTTGAAATTTACATTTCACATTAACCATTTTTTTTGCTTAATTTGTAACTTTTAAATTAAATTTCAAATTAAAGTAATTTTTTTTTTATTCGAAATATATACACTTATTCCTCTTAGTCTAGAAAAGTATGTATGCCATCAAAAATCCTAAAAACCAAGTGGCAACAGTAGTTCATCAGGGCCACGCCGGTCATGTTATGTGGCTAAATACGTAGCGTTTGCCACCTGAGGCGTGAACGAGCATCGCAAAGCTAGGTGCGCCGTGCTGGTCATTTTAACCCACCACGGCCCCAATAGGATGCCGGTCATTTTGATGACCTTGATGATTTGGATGACTCTTTAAATAACTTTTCACGTACAATTTTACTTCCCTATCGATAGTATATCTCTCAGGGCCCCACGCCCACCGACGGGGTGGTTTGGCAGAGGATCCTTCGGCATTCCTACATGTAAGCACACACCGATGGCAATTATGCCGTGGTATGCCTAGGTTTACCTAAGCGTCTTTAAGCATGCCGAAGCATTCTCTCTCTCTTGAGTCTTGCCGTGCGTGCCTCCCCTCACCCCGCATATTCACAAAGTTAACTGCTTCCGTGGCTGAACGGTTACCAAGCTGGATTGCCTATTATGGATAAAGGAATATTTCTGCCGTCCACTAACTAAAAGGCGGCTAAGTGACAAATGGTCAAATATCCGTTTTAATCAGAAGAAAATAAAGCACAAAACTCACTTTTAAAAACAGTTACAATTAAGTTAACGCGTTCAACTAATCGGACCTTACCCTAACGATGCATAGCTGAGATATCATTTAACAATTTTGAATATTCTGAGACTGGGTTATGGTTTGAAATAATATCTCAAAATTCTATTTTGTTACTTAGCCGCTTTTTAGTTAGTGGACGGCAGATTTGTACGGTCTACATTTATTTATCTCGTGAGTTTGAGTGTAATTTGTAGTTATCTATGTGTGTGTCCATTGCACCCGCGATACAGGGTTTCCCTAGTGCGGGGCTATAATAATAATAAGCATTTATTTCGGACCTGAATCCATATATAATTAGCAACAGACTTATAAACTATGTTAGTAATTTACATTGTTTACTTTATTCCATAACATTTACTTATGTACATATTAACGAGTACTTTCATTTTACAGCCCACTTAGAGGGCACTACATGCAACGAGTTGAGACGTTCATTGAAAGGACCATCAACTCTATTTGCTACTGTAGTAAGGAGGCTGTTGGTGCTGGCGCGCACCCGCTGCATTAGGGAGGCTTGTCACTTTCTTAAAATGGATTGGAAGCTATCCGTAAAGGCTTCTGCGAACATTGCTGACGCGCTGCAGTAGCGCGGCAGCCCCAACAGCATCCTGAATGCATTATTATATTGGACACGTAGGGCGCTGTATGCCTTCTGAGTAAATGCCGTCCACAGATTGCAGGCATAAAATGATTGGCAGTAGGTTTTAAATAAGGTGACTTTCACTTCTACTGTACACCTTGCAAATCTACGGATCAACATATTACTTCTAACAGCCAGCGCCCTACGTTCCCTCTCTAAGTCCATATCATCTTTAAGCGACTCGGTGACCCAGTGCCCCAAGTATTTAAATTCCGACACTGTTTCAAGTGTAGTGCCCCCGAGAGTGACTGGCGGCACAGAACGATAGTGTTTAGCACCTGACTTGAACACTAGCATTACACTTTTGTTTGCGTTATACTTGAGGCCATGAGTCTCCGCATATCTCTCACATATTTTTAACAATTTTCTAAGGGCACTAATCGAGGGGCTCAGCAGCACCATGTCATCGGCATAACTAATGTTGTTGACATAGTTACCGTCAATTGAACACCCCACCATGGCACTACTAAGCTCCTCGATCAGGCCGTTCACATAAAGATTAAATAGCTTTGGGGAAGTTACCCCCCTTGCCTCACCCCGCACTCAAGTCTGTATGGTTCCGATAACGAGCCTGCCCATTTCACCACGTTACGTTGATGAATATACCAGTGTTTTAAGAGTTCAATTAACTCACTAGGCAGCGAGGTATCGTCACACAGCTTTTGAAACAGGCGATTATAAGACACCATATCGAAGGCTTTCGAAAGATCTAGAAAGCACGTATATACGGGCGTTTTACGGGCAGTGTAATATTGAACAGTGTGCTTCAGACAAAGGATAGCTGTCTCTGTAGAGAGCCCAGACCTAAAGCCAAATTGGCATCATTGAGAACGAGGTGTTCATCCAACTCCTTGTCGAGCACACCGTCCAACACTCTAGCCAGGATAGTGGCCAAGGGTATGGGTCTGTAGTTGTTTACGTTAGACACATCTCCTGTTCTATTCTTTACAAGGGGTACCACCAGGGTTTTCATCATGTCTTCAGGTAAATAGGAGTGACTTATACATAAGGTGTATAGCATGGCAAGTACTCTGGGTAGATGCACACCCGCGTGCTTAAGGTGTTCTACACTTAGAGAATCATGCCCAGGTGATTTTCCTCGCGACATGCCTCTTAGAACTGAATCTATATCTTTAGATGTAAACTTCACATATGATTTATTATTAGTTTCCCTACACCTGGCTATGCGCATTATTATTATTGTAGCAGCACTCGGCCTTCCGAACCATCCCGAAGGCTGCCTAGGCCTTCCGGAAGCGAATAGGATTCGCTCTAAGCGTACCACAGCTTCATATTGCATCTACGAGCATTATCATTTAAATTGCAACTACAAAGTCATAATCTTAAGGTATATTATTATTCGTCACCTAAGAACCTCTTCCCGTCGTGTCCCATCAGTGGGTGCCGGGCCTTAAAGTGTGCCTTTTGGCATAGACTTCCTCCAGATCTCTCCAGTGCCTGATCTATCAAGAGCTACTCTTCTCCAATAAGGACATGTAGCCAACTTACAGGCAATCTTCTCAGTTTTGATGCTGACACCCTGTATTAAATTTTCCATCATCAACTTGTGACGATTTTCCCACGTAACAGGTCTATATCCATTTTGCTTGATCAACTTCTATAAGAACGTCGATTATTAGATTGGTTCGGTTCCTTATGCTGTTGGTTTCAGGCCACCTTTCACGATGAGAGGGCTTGGGCTGAACTTCACAAACATCATTAAATTGCTTTACAGATGTGTCCAGGTTTACTCACAATGTTTTCGTTCAGCAAAAAGGTCATGGTAAATTTTAAATTTGGCACATAAATTCCTAAAATCTCTGAGATGGAAGCCCATAATCGGACCTGCAACCCTTTCCGTGAGAGACCGTAGGTCAAACCCTTCGACTACGTGTCATGTTCTAAGGTTTTCTTAAAACTTATTATCTCGGTTTTTGTCCAGAGGAAATGATAGAAATTCCAAGCAAATGCATCACCGTCCAACGCCAAATCCACGTGAAGGCCAACATCCAGTACATCGAGCTGGAAGGAAGATGTGACGGTGAATCATTGCTGCGTGTTGTGTCACAGGCGAAACCACGAGCTATTGTTGGGCTAAGAGCTAATACTGCATCTTTATTAACACTTAGGTATGTATTGTTCAAAAAGCGGTGGTAGCCTTGTAGGAAAACGATTGCTTCTTAATAGGGGATCAGACAACATGAAACTCTTTGAATTGTTAAGTACTTGAAGTTGATTAATTCAGAACATTGCATTTTACTAAATATTGTGTGAAAAAAGAATTTATTAAATTTGACATCACAACATTCGTGACATGACAACATCTGTTATCCCGATTTTTCTTCTTAATTTCGATCTTTCTTTTTCCGATATAAGAAACTAAGACGGATCAGCATTAAAAAAATTGACAATATCATTCATTTTTGTGGACAACCAAAAAGTGTTTGACCAAGACATTGATGATGTAAATTTTTTTTTTCATAAAAAATTACTTAATGGTTCCTAAGACAGTTTCTCTCTATCTCCTATGGTTTCATATTTCCCCATTCTATCCCTTAAAAAAAATCACAGTGTATGCAGCGAAGAAAAATATTATTTTGTTTAAGTAAATCTTTCAAATTCCAAATTATATTTAGATATAATTAAAAAATTAAGTCAACTTAGAAGGTGTAATAAATTCTGGACTGTTCGTATAATTTAAAGTTTACCCTGCTGGCATATCATTGAAAGGAAAAACTTATTATTGCAAATAACAACGTTTAGATTTTATATTGAAATTTCATTCAATGTGCTGCCATCTAGCAGTCAGTGGCTGAACGACGACCGATTCGAGGTGTTATCTTAGTTCTCCAAAAAAGAAGTTTCGTTTCTTGTAACAAAAAAAATATTACGATAAAAAGAAAATTTACTAAAGTTAAATAATTTTAGACTTAACGATGATATGTAACATCACCACATAGATAATAATTACAAGTGCGTAGTCGCACAAAACGATAGTTCGTTTTTACACTCCATTATGGCATAACGTACAAAGCGAAAATGGCTGACTGCGTTTAAGTATGTGGAACTTTGCGTACTGTTGGCACACGTGTAACACAAACGCAAACTAAGCAGTTTTACTGTATTTATTGTTTGATGATACCGCATTAACATTTTAAGCATAAACATTGGACACAAATGTACATAGAGCCTTTATAATCAAACAGAAATGTGGCGTATCATCTTAAACTTCGCCTGTCTTAATTGCACCCATACAGTGTCAGTATTTTTTAATATAAACACCTCGGTAATATTTATCAACGTGTTCTCCAGCAAACACTGCGAAGCGGAAGGCATTGAAAAGATCTACATTCCGAAGAAAGGAGACGTCATCGACGCCACCACTGAATCACACATCTACCAGGTAAAAGTTTTTACCTGTCTTTCCTTCTCTCCTCT
>NW_020653719.1:10609140-10713993 GCF_003589595.1 Hyposmocoma kahamanoa | reverse complement strand
AGACTCACGCCTGGCCACACTCTCACCTGATGTTAAGCGACGATGGGACGCGTTTGCCTAAAAAATGCCTATTCACTCTAGCCTTAAATAGCCCCAAATTGTACTTTTCGGGAAATACAGTTAGAGCATTCCATTCCTTTCCTTGTTAACTAGATGTGAAAAACAATAATTTGAATAACGTCAAAATAAGGTAGTTTTGTGTGAATATGTCTGCGTCGTTTTCTATAACTATAATACGTATAACTCGTTCAATTGTTTTTTAAATAGCATAACTTTAGTGCTTTTGGTAAATTATTGCACATTTTTGGTGTCAATTCTTAATTGATAATTTGATATAGTGTAATTATTGATGATTGATTAATTTCTTCCAGTTGGACAATGGCCGCGTAGCCCTTGAAGGGGTATTGTCAGAAGAGTATTATAAAGTACGAGAACTCCTCTACGACCAATTCGCCATCGTGTGAAGCGCACATAATTATGACTGTGTTTAACTGAGTTAGTCTTTGTAAATATTAGTGTTTATTTTGTATAAGAAATAAAAATCTGAAAAATAAAGTTCGTATATTTTCGTATTTATCTAAATGACTAGGATTCATTTAATTTCTTACGGAGGTAGAGACCTGGTTGCCTGAAATACAGGATCCAACCGCTTATTCCCAGTCGTCACCACTGGCTTTTTCCCACTGGCGACAAATGGTAGAAAAAACCCATGTCGTCGCGGATAATGGAATTACGCGTAACTGGCATTGGATTGTGAGTATCCATTTCGGTAATTTAGTGGCCAAATGAAATTCGCGTAAATCTCATGGCAACCAAACTAGCGTGATTTACGGGAATCTATTGTTATCAGTCCGTAGACAACTTAAATTAACGCTTACTATGCAAAAATGACTTACGGTGCCGAGACATGGACGCTCACGCAGGAGGCTGTGTATAGGATGAGAGTTGCACAGAGAGCCATGGAGCGTGTCATGATCGGTATCAAGCTTATAGACCGTGTTCCCAATGTCCAGATCCGAACTAAGGTAAAGGACGTGGGGAACCGCATCACGAAGCTAAAGTGGAGCTGGGCAGGGCACCTGATACGGAGACATGATGACAGACGGAGTAAGGCGATAACTGAGTGGCGTCCAAGGACTGGATACAGGAAAGTCAGGCGTCCAGCGGCGAGATGGGTGGATGACATCGCAGGAAGACTGGATGAGATTGGCACGGGATCGTGGGGAGTGGCACAGAAACATGGAGGCCTATACCCAGCAGTGGGTGAAATCAGGCTGTATATGATGATGGAAAAATGAAAGTCGTAGCCATTGAAATAATAAAGTAATAACGTTAAATCCCTCTCCTGCGATATTTTGTTTAGTGCAGGTACGCGCTTTTTACCAATACTACATAATTGGATTTGCACTATCCCCGACGATATGTTGCCAGCAGGCTTAGCACGAGCCCGAAGACAAGTTATCTCTTCTTCGAACTGTCATTTTTTTCTCGGAAATGACGTCACTACGAATTATCTCTACAGGCGCGAGCATAAGCGCTGTAAGATATAAGTTGTCGCGCATACAAATGTCAAACGAAGACAATTTCTCTCCAACCACAGCACGACAGACAAATTTTGTATACTTTTGACAGATCGTCGTAGCGAAATATCTCCATTTTCCTTGGGGAAGAAGACAGAAAGTACGCGTAGAAAAAACTTTGTCTACGGTAGAGTTTCTCTTCCTGTTACGTCGTGCTCGGAGGTGACATATAATCGATAGAGAAGAGAGAGATATCTCTACGCGCTTAAGTTTTGTCTCTTACCAATAATTTCGTAAATCGTAAAAATTTCAATCGTTTATATTTTTTAAACTAATGTAGATAGGAAGCGTATACCTTTAATTCGTGAAAGCAGCAAATAGGTAGCAATTAGTGGTAATACATAATTCTGCAAAATCTGCTCCATTTATGCTGAACAAAGTGGCGACCATATCAGCCATATCTGGTCAATTATTTTTTTAATTTCAGAATATACCAAAGGTAGCAATTATTTAGAAAAGGTAGCAATTCTTGAATATACACTCGGTGCGAGATGCCACAGGCGACCAGGCATCCTGACGGTCACGTTGTTGCCAGTGGTGATTTCCACTGGCGACAAATGGGAAAAAAACCATGTAATCAGATGGTGAACATGGGATAAATAGATCTGTTGTTGCCAGTGAAAAAATGGAATAAAAAATCCCAATTAATGTTTTTTTATTCCCGCCATCAATAAAATAAAATTCGAGTATTAGTATTTTGTACTTTTATTACAGTAAACGCAGATCAATCGCACTTCATTTAAACCATTTAAAACTTACACGATCTAAGGGTGGCACATCTCGCTTTGTACAACTTATAGCTATTATATATAATAATCCGGGTTATAACCCGGACTCTACACCGAGATTAACTAACAACATATTCTTATTTCAACTACAACAGAAAAACGCACTGGAATATAAACATTTCGCAGCTTTCTGAAGGCGTTCGGCACTTTGGACAAGGAAGTTATAACTGGGTTTTACGGGGTTCTGGTCACTTCTAGTCGAACCATATTTTATCTTTGCTATAAATAGATTTTTTTTCTATACATAGAATAATAGATTATTTGTGTATACACAACTTTGTACCTTTAGCATTGATTCTAACCGTTATAATCTATAAAAATTACACTTTTATTTTGATTTCTACTCTGAATAAGGATTAATTTACTCTGGTATTTAACCATAAACGACCAGTTTTGTTATAGCAAAATTATCAGCTCATACTGTTCTAAAGGACAGGATTGCTTTTAGTCCCCCGATGTAGAACTTTAGCCGTCTCATTTTCATACCAAAATATAAGTCACACTCACTTCAGCTACCGACGATTTGTCCATACAAAAAACACTGTTAGCATGCTAGTCTACCATAACAAAAGTGCTTTTCACAGAAACTGGCCGTTCATATCCGTCAATTTCTAGACATGTTACATTCCACACGGGTGGAATTGGCATGGGTGGAATCGGCACTGATTGTGTCGACAATGGGGAGTCGACATTTAGAAGATGCAACCCATTATTGAATATATATTGTCTAACAGTCTCTTAAAATCCCAGTCCAAACCACCGCGCAAAATATTTTCAAAAACAAAAGATAAATGACAGTTGGTAACAGGATATCGAGGTATATAAAAATACTGTCCCACTACTCAACATTTACATAACAGACATTTACATAACAGAATTATTCAGACATTCTATTTACATATTTTTTTAACTGTGGCATGGTGTAACGGGCTGTTGTCCGCAAATGTATATATATAATACATAATAAAATGTATATATAATAAATAATTTTATTTCGTTACTTTGTGCGGAATATGAGACAATCGTATATAATCGTAATCGTATATATAAAACGAAACTTTAATTTTATTGTTGAAGCTCAAATTGACGCTTCTAGAAGCGCCACTGCGCGACTGTGGCGCGGCAGCCGAACGTCTGTAACGCTTCAGTAATTTTTAGTTCACTAATTGGGGCTGCAAAAGTGGCAAGCGCTTGTCACGACCGTGGCGCTGCAATTGCGCTTCTAAATTTTGTATAAAAATCAGTAGTGGCGCGGCCGCATCACCACAACGCTTCTATAAGCGTCTAATGTTAAAGGCGCCCTTATTGTAACTTTCAGCCTTTTTTCTGCAACATGAATGTCTACTTGTATCAGCAGTACGTTTTTAATCAAGTGGAACAGTTTTAAATATAATTTGTACAGAATACTACAAATAGGTAAACATTTGCATCTAAATAAAAACATTCACATAAGATATCTGGTCAATAATAATATAATTTTACATTTATTTATTTTTTATTTGTATCATACAAAAATTTTATTTGCGCAAATATTCACGTGTGTTACAAACCATAAAACGCAATTCTATGGTTTCCAACATACAACAAATATACGTTGTATATAATTGACGAAAACAAAAACTTACATTTTTACATAATAATGTATGTACAGGTATTTTAAAAAAGGGATAAATGCGCCGAAAACGGCCCCGCACTTATCGAAATAAAACTATTATTACCTCTACCACGAGATTGCAATGACAGGCTGTCGCTAGCTATCGCGTAAATTATTTGATAAATTGCCCATTGCTAAATATGCAGCGCTAAATTTTTTTTTAGTTTCTGGCTTCTCTTGGAGAATTATTATGCCAATGTGTAATCAGTCATACGAATTATAAATTTTATTTCTTTTTTAAATTATGTTTAACTACTTAACACTGCTCTTTATGTTTATTTCGGCTTTCTTTTCTTTAAATTGTCTTGTTTTCAAATTTAAAAAAAATTGATATTCAATTATTTTTTTGTGAAATTACTCCACTAGTTTGTTTTGATTGGACGTAATTAAGCAAGAAGGATCCGATCAACAAAATTATCAAATAACGGTTCCTAAAGTTTAACCTCTTAGATCAGCAAAAAGTCCCACATATAAACATAAATCAATATCTCTGGAGTTACATGACATTATAAGTTTAAAAAATAAAACAAGAGTGAAAAACATTTTTAAACTTCAAACTGCCATATCGCGAAAGTGACTGGATGTGCATTGGATCCTTTTTGTTTAACTACATCCAATTATGAACACAAAGATCGAACATTAAAAAAAATCCTTAGATCCGGCCGGATTCGGACCGACGTCTTTTAGCAAACCGTGCCAGACGCTATGCCAACTAAGCCACGGAACAAACCAGAAGACCTCACGAATTTTTCTAAGCGCTTGTTGTCGGATATTTGTATTGGGTTTTCAACAATATTTTAGCCGTAGCGCCATCTATGAGAAATCTATGAAAGTATTTCGTCATTATATGTCTTGTTTTCTTTAATATGTATGTTTGAAAGAGAATGGTGTGTGGGTCTTCGATATTTGTTTTGCTGGCACAGGTTTTAATTATTTCTGTCTTTATATTTTATGGGGACAACGTACGAAATTTATACTTTAAAAAACTGTATAGGTACCTATGGCACTGAGATACAATATAGGCGGACAAGAAACAGAAGGATTAGATCTATTGATTAAATTTATCGGTAACGATATTGGTAAAACTCGCATTAACGCCCTGCGTTACAATATTCCAAACCCCGGTACTGGCATTTAGTATAGTTATCGAGAAATTTGTAGAAACAAATCTATTATTTTGTCCTGACATGTAGATTTTTAAAGCTAGAAAAATAAAATTTTAAATATATAAATAAAATGATAAAAATACCAAAAAGTAATCAAATGCACGTAGAGTTGTAAATATAAATAAATATACTACTCGACAAAGTCGAGGGAAAACGTTTATATTCATTATTATATTTCTCTACACTTTGTTGAGGTGCGTATTTTGCGCGGTTGCTAGCGATGACATTGTAGACTCAAGACAGAGGTGCAGGTATAGTCAAGGAGAAATCTATATAGGTTTACTTTTGTCTATCCTTATAAACATCGTCAAATCTAGAACATAATATTATGGTAAATAGTGTTCCCATTATTTATTTCCAAGTTGTTGACAAAATTGTATTGATAAAAGAATGTTCTTGTAAATTTCTATACAAAAATTTACCTCTAACACTTTTTTTTAAATTAACAGTACATCCCTATATCTCAGCCATTTTAAGCCTGTCGTACAAAACGAATTGTTTTATTTCATAATGTGTTTGTGATTTTTTTAATGAAAGTTTTTTCGACAAAAAAAGCCACAAACAGTTGTCAGTCACTGAAATATTTGAAATTGATGCCATTTTAAAGAAGTTTCATAAATATTCACTGAAACTTTTAAAATGGCAACACTAGAAATCAATCTACGAGCGTTAGGAAAATGATTTTTCTTCCACGACCATACCCATCTCGAAGCCTAATGCACAGTAAAACTAGATAATTAACTTTTAATATTATACAAAAATAGTAACAAGTTTTGTACTAAATCCGTCCATTGTTTTGTACATTGAAGGCGCGGGGACGCGACGTTTTACCACCAAAAACAACCTAAAAAGTTATACAGATATTTCTAGAACAATTTCTCCCTCCGCAAGATTGCCTGCCAGTTCACAGCCATAATTCTACAGGTACGAACACCTGACATAAATACCTTATTTACACACAATTTTAACATTATCTGTCCGAAATTAAATGCAGACTAATAAATTATGGCAAACAACTCACTGCTACGGTGATATGTTTTTATTTCAATGAAGCAATGACTCTCTAAACAGACAGTCGCGGCCCAGCGCCGATCTACTCGATTAAAAAATAATGTTCAACACTGACACCGTGGAGTCCGAGGATCACTATTTAACCCACAAAATACAAAGAAGAAAGAAGCTTCTATGAAGACCACAACTGCATTTCAGGCAGCAGGGCATAGACAACTCACGACTATAGACAACAGTTCACCAACCACAGATGTAGAGTGTCTACCGTAAGCAAGCCTCGAGCATTTCGACAAAGAGCTTGTTCATGGGCGCGCGTCGTTCTCTATGGACCGTGGACCAGAATCGGCGCACGGCCACGTCGGCGTGTCGTAACGCGGGCAGCACTAGTAATAGTTGCTGAAGAGCCGCATTTGCGTTGTATGTCCTGAAAATTAAAAAAAGAAGTCAGTTTAGATGTAAACGTGTCTTCTTGTAGTCTGTCATTTTTCGACTGTTTTCGTAAAATTTTAAATAGTCGTGTAATAGTTGTCGACAGATTGATAGATTGTGAAAGAAGGTAAAATTTTGGCAATAATTCCTGAATGGTGAATGTTATCAAAGTCAAATAATCATTTATTCCATAGGTAAAATTTTTACACTTGAAAACGTCATTTTTTAAACTCCTGCCCGTTCACTGCGCTGACCTCCCCCCTCTGACACGAATGAGCTAGAAACTCTAGGGATTGCTCTTTTCAAATAAAATTAAAAGCTATGGAACACATTTTAAATCATATTTGTGTGGAATCTAGACTCACGTTGTCTTTCCACGCATCTTTATCTAAAACATACTCTTCAATTTTGTAATATCACTTTTCAATTAAAATACTTTTAATGTAAGTTTTAAACTTAGGATATGATATTCTTAATATATTATCCGGAGTCTTATTGTAAAAACGTATACAGTTCCCTATAAAATAATCGTTTACCTTAGTTAAACGAAATCGTGGTACCATGAGTTCGGACTTAGTTCCAGGGTTAATATTATGGATAACTTCTTTGTTAACGAAATTATGTATATTTTTACGGGCATACAAAATATTTGAGTAAATGTACTGTGATGTCATGATACCAGTCTCCTTAAACTTTTCTCCGAGAGAAACCCGAGATCCTAAATGGTACACAGAACGAATCGTTGGTTTTTGCAACACAAATATGGTTTGGATATCTGCCGCTTTACCCCATTTTATGGTGTTCTAACTTACTTACTAATTGCATCGTTGTATTCTTTATTCTTATTGCGACAGTTGTTCGATATTACATCGACCACTCTTACGTAAAGTATCGTATGTCGAAATTGCCAAGTTTACAGGGGAGCGTTTTAAAGTTCTGAATTCACTGAAATGAACATAACACGTGTATTTAGCGTTTCTCAGTTTTATTCGAGAACGAGTTTTAAAGTAACGAGCTTTGCCAAATAAAACTGAGAAATGTTAAAGTCACGTGTTTTGCTCATTTCAGTGAATTCAGAACCTTAAAACGCTCCCCTGTAAACTTGGCAATTTCGACATACGAGACTTTGCGCAGGAGGGGTCGATGTGGGAGTTAGAAATGCTGCGGCAGGTACCTGAGGGCGTTGACGGCGTCGTTGAGTGCCTGCAGGATGTGGTCGCGGAACTTGCGCAGCGCCGCGTGCTCGTCCAGCCGCGCCTCGGAGTTGGCCAGCGCCAGCGCCTTCAGCAGGAAGCACTCTTCGCGCAGCGCGCCCGCGCGCTCCAGCCGCCGGCACACGCCCGCCACCTGCGCAAGCGCTTCTTAGCTCCCACGTCTCTGCTCTGCCGTGTCCGACCACAACACCGCAAGGCGCTTAGCAAGAATCTTTCGGCTGTGTTTTTTATTTATCCGGGTCAACAAACAGTAGACACAATTAAAACTTAAAAGTACTGAAGAATAAATGATTACAAAATAGTTATTTGCAATACAAACCAATTAAACCTTGGAAAAGAAATATATTCATTTATCAATAGCAAAATGATAATAGCTAGATAGTTTTCTTTAATCTCTAATGTAAAATGTAACTTACGTGTATCTTTTTATGTTGTTGACCTCAAAAATCACAAAATACCGAAAAATCCTTTACGCAGTTTTGGGTTGACACGGTTATACTATACTTGGCATGGTACTGGTTTGAGTCAAGTCAGATTGAAGAAATTTTTCTTAGGGTTCAATACAAACTAGTGGTGTATTTTCCCAAAAAAACATATGATTGAATGTCATAACAGTCCTGTTGAGTAAGAAAAAATTAAAGGCTCGTATTGCGTTCTTCGCTTAGAAATAGCTTTTGAAGTTTTATTTAGCGTGAATTATAAAATAAAATTGTTTAGCTAAAAGCAAGTCAGAGAGAAACGAGATTTAAAGTGATGGGACAACAGCGAAAAAAACCTTTTTAATGCCTTCATCGTTTTCGTTCAGTAACTCCAAGTTTTGACACGTGTCAACGTCAAATGCGGATAAATATTGGAAAAAATAAGGAAAATATTTTATTTTTCTGAAAAATATGATTTTTTCAAAATGTAATTTTTTCCATGACCCAACACTATGTAAATGACGTAAAACATCTTTATATTGAATAAATAAATATTCAATATAAAGTGTCGAATACATTTTTGGTGGTCTTTGTGACTATAGTTGCATATTATGTTATTTATTCCACGCGACGGTGCGGTGGGAAAATTAACTGCGTAAAAAAAAAACAACACAAGCGCACCTATTTTGCATAATTAAATAAACTTTAACGTCTGTTTCATAGAGCGTATTATATTACGGGTGTATTATATTAATGTACAAAATACTCAAGTGGGCAGGGACGACAAGTCGATTTTTGTTTTCCTAAAATACAATGTTTGATTTGATGGTAATTTCAATCACTATTTCGTCGGCTTAGTGCTAGAAGTCATTAATTGCCATATAAGCCTACTATTTATATATAAATTACTTGAATCATCTCGTGTTCTTAGGTGAGTCAACCGTGACCATGGGACCTGGGGGTCTACTCTCGATCTCCGTCCGATATCCGTCCGAAACAATTACTGTCAAATAAGCAATATTTGACCAAATGAAGAGACGCGTGATGCGAATGAAGCTTCATTCTTGATACTTGTCTTTTAATTTTGTCGAATATTACGACCCCTCCGACGTAAAGTATTGTATGTCGAAATTGCCAAGTTTACAGAGGAGCCTTTTAAATATTCTGAATTCACTGAAATAAGCACAACACGTGCCTTTAGCATTTCCCAGTTTTATTCGACAAAGCTCGCTACTCACATAGAGTATTATAAAATCCTAGATATCGGTTAGATGATGTATTAGATGATCACTCTATTTGAGTAACGAGCTTTGCCGAATAAAACTGAGAATTGTAAAACGCTTCCCTGTAAACTTGGCAATTTCGACATACGATACTTTACGTAGGAGGGGTCGATTACTTATTTGACAGTAATTGTTTTGGGACGGAGATCGAGAGTAGACACCCTGTAAAGGGCCCGAAACGTCGGTTTGTTTGAAAAAACAAATATACGCGATTTAAATCCGGAAAAATAGTTGTATTTCCTACATTAATCATCGTTACTTAAATCCCATTTTTTAATGTTTCGCTTCGTGCCCGTTGAACGCTAACCATTGCATAGTATCTACTAGTTCATGGTCGTCACTCTCAAACCGGTCTTCCATGTACATTTCGTTCCACATATTCTTTTAAGGGAGTTAAAGTGTTATACAGCTTAAGTCCGTCCGAAAAAACTTTACGTCCCGTGCAATAAGAGCGAAAAAGACGCGAAACGCACATCTTTTTAGTAGTGTTGCAACGAATATTCGGCCTCGAATACCGATTAACGCACGTATGACAATTAGCACGCAAATCGTATTATGGCAAAAATTGTGCAACCGCTCTCTGATCGGCTCGTTGTCACTACGCTACGCCAATCGCGTTAATTCTCGAGTAACTCACATTTGGTTTATGACTTTTTTGATATCTCAGAAAAAAATCATATTTTCTTTGTTATTTCAAATAATTACTATGCTTATGCGAAAAATGTACAATGTATGTTCAGCATTAACAATAAGTTACATGAGAATTTACTGCGTTGTTTTTAATTCTTCGTGCTGTTTTCGGTATTCGACTGAATGACAAAAATAGGCCGAATAAGTTCAAATACCGAATAGTAACCTGCAACTCTACTTTTTAGCTCTTATAATACGGACATAAAACATTTTAATGTGATTAAATAAATAAAAACAACTCACCTGTGCAAACAGTTCTGTGGCGCCAATTTCCCTGGCCTGCTGCTCATCCAACGTGAGGTCAGTGGCAAAGCGCAGGCGCACAGCCGAGGAACTGGCACCCATCGAGCGATACGCGATCGTCAAGCTCAACATCTCTGCCCATGTGCTTTGTAGGAGACGCATCTGACAACAATTGACAAATTCATTCCAAGTCTTAACTATTCGAAACTTCTAAGTGTATTATTCGAAATTCGTAAGATCTGCTAACTCGAACTTCAAGTTCAGTTGGTAAGAGCGGTGGGCCCGGTGTGGCAACAGACGCTGGTTCATGTTCAGCTCGATGAAAGGAATTTTTCTTTGTTTTAACCGATTTTTGTATCAATAATAATAGGTAACAAACTAGTGGAGTATTTCCATCAAAAACATAATGATAATCATGGTAGTAAAAACGTCATAATGTTCAATAAAATAAGTATTCCAAATACACCCGAATACAAATTACCATGTCCAGTAATTATTAAATTTATCATCTTCATATCATGTATACCATATATTGTAACAATTTGAATTAAGAACAACGTTTATTGTTTTGTTTCGATTTCCATGTGAACTATAGGGAGCAGTAAAACTATTTTATTTTTATTTTAAGTCTTTAACTATTTATATATCTGAGTGGCTCTGCAACGTCTCGTTAGTCTCTCGGTATCATAAAAAAAGCTAAATTGCATACATTTGTTGCTGAGCTAAGTCACCCACGAACATGAAACTTGTAAAGGGCCGGAATCGTTAATTTGTTTGAAAAAACAAATATACACTATTTAAATCCGGAAATTAGTTTAATTTCCAATTAATTAAGATTTCAAATGTAATATTGATGACCAGTCTTTAAACTATATTTATACAGGCTGTATATTTAAAAGTGAGACATATTCATACATGTCATAGTAAATCATGTTACAACTTAACATAGACTAAAATAAAATTAGGATATGGGATAGAACAAAAAATAAATCAACAAAATGTGTTTTCAAGTGTACATAGGAATGAACCGTTTCCCTTTACGCTTGATTTCGAGTGCAATGGGAATACTACCAAGCGAGCGCCGAGTGAGACAGCAACAATAACAATAATTTCAAGTTTACGTTTTAGCTTATGTTAATTATTTTTTACTTGAACTATCATCGAAATGTTTTACGTACTAAAAAGATAAGTTTATGATTTAGTAACTGGTTATCATAAGAATTGAGGTTTTTGGCGTAGTTAAAAATGTGAAATCAAATTATCTACAATGATTAATTTTTTAGTTATTTACAGTTTATTTACACTTACGTGGTACGGAGCAAGTGTTCAAAATGTCCACCGTTTCCCACAAAGCATAGTCTCACACGGCATAGTAAATTTTGTTTTAAATTGTACAACACAAACACATTTTGTCTCACAGTATAAAATGCTGAGATAATCCTCTCACGCAACACTTCGACACTGTTCACCTCCTCTGCGTAAAATCCGATTTGGGAACATTTCAATAGCTTGCCTCACACTATCACCACTTATTGCGTAAAGTCGCACCATCTCAGTCAATTCGACGTTAGAATAAATATCCATTTTGCGGCGATCGGGCGAGCGGAAGTAGAAATAATTTACGTGTCTTCGTTAGATCAAGGTCGCGCGTGCACTGAGCTATTTCGCGTATGAGCTCGCGCCCCCACCCCCGACCTGTGCTTTGTATTTCGCCGCCCTGTCGCCACCTGCCGCTGCGTTGGAGCAATAATAGTGATGTGCATAGATTTCGACAACTAATGTTGTTTTCAAGTAGTAGTCGATAAAAAAAATTAAAAAAATATTTTTTGTAATTTCATTAGTTTATTATTTCTTTGGGTTCAGAATCAGGAATATAACGCACTCGATAAGTATGTCCCACTTTCAAATATACAGCCTTTATAAGCAATTCTCGCAAAATTCTCGCGCTGCTCTAACACCAGAGAACACACCTTATCATAACCATGAACCCAAGGGGACTGCTAATCGGGATCGACTTTTCGATCGATCGGTATTTAGTTCCTATTGGCAAACCAGATGTCGCGACGGCTACCAAATAGCATTTTTGTAATTAATTTGTTTCACATTGACACGATGCAATTTATCAAACACCGAGTATATAACCAGAAATAGAGACGGAATAAGGGTCGTACATTCCTGGGAACTCATCAGTGATACATCACTTTTATATCAACTCTCGTTTGCACTGAATATATACCGTGTGTACGTCTCCGTATATTCCAAAAATATTCTGCATTTATTGTAATAAACATAATATCTGTAATGATGGCGTGCTGTTCCATTCGCTGCTGTGGGGAAAAACAGCAAAACACCTAATAACAAAACAAACGGAATCAAATTTCATCGGTAATTAAATTTCAAATATGTAAGTTTGCAATTTTCGTCCATTATAGCAAAACTCAAGTAAAACAGGTCGATTTGAAATGAAATATTTGACGACACTCGTCAATTGCTTCGAATACGGGATGGCCAATCGGCGCGCAGTTGTCACCGTAATGATTTGGTAGAATAGTTTTCAAACAAATTAAATGACATTTCGTCTTTATTTCTGGTTATATACTCGATGGAACTAACCTTGACGGGGGGAAATCTTAATAGATTACCCCTGAGCCCAGGGAGACTCAGGGATTATGTGGGGACTCTCCAAACCAAACTAACCACAACCAAATAATTTCATCAAAAACGTAATTTTTCTAGAAAGTAACCAATGCTTATTACCCCAGAAGACAGTTGTATCTATTCAAGTAGAACGCAGTCATCAGAGACGACATATACTTTCCGTGGCTTTGGTTGTGAATTCTTCTTAAATTTTTGCAACCTGACAGGTTAGTTATGACAAGGTGGGCAGACAAAGAACTTGTTGGGCTATTACAAAACGGCTTTGATTCGTTTCTATTTTTAAAATTGACGTTTTGAAGCGTTGTTGACAACTGTACGCGTTGCTTTTGGCACGAATTCAGCGATTGATACCAAGAACTCATTTGCGAGAATGGATAATCCGTTTATTTTGTAACAAAGGTTTTTGTTTCGCCTTCAAACGACGTAAATAACAATTGACCTATACCGGCCCTGTAATTACATGTGAAATAAATAATACTCGATCAAATTATTTTAGTAGCAGTAGAACTTGTGAATGTCAAGCAGTAATGCGAGCATTACTGCGTTCCGGTTGTGAAGGGTAAGGGTGCTGGTGAAATTACAGGCACATGGGACTTGTCGACTTATGTCTCAGGGTGACGGGCACAGTGGCAGTGCCCCTCAGATCTTTGCGATTCAAAGCTCCGAATGGCACTGCAACTGCTATGGATATACATGTCGCGTACCACCAGGCGCGCGACTCGTTTGTCCTGTCACTAGGTATTATAAAAAAAAATACTCTATCAAAATAAGAGACGCCTGATGCGATTGAAGCCTCATACTTGACATTGTTTTTTTAAACTAGTCGAGTATTACTTATTTGACGGTAATTGTTTCGGACGATGAAAAAGAGTAGACCCTCAGACAATAATAAAAAAGTGGGGCAATTCCCGAATGTTCGGTACATTTATGTCTACACTTCCCTCGGAGCGTAGGGTTGTCACTTTATTATTTTAGCTGTACCTATAGGTTGGAAACATAATTTGAAAAATATAAGGGCGCGTTCCCATTATGTCGTAACGTTTTATTTATCGTTGGAAGACTGTCGCGTCTACCTAACCTAACAAATTTATTTAGGAAAAATAGTGACAGACATAACATTAATACGAGGAATAAAAATAAACTAGCTGTTCTTAATTTCATTTAAGTGGCAATGTATACGCTTCTATAACAAGAATCCGGTTGATAAACAAAACTTGCCTTTCACGAGATGTAAAACTATAGTGAAACAAAAACTTTATACCAAAGGTTATTATACAACTTCTGAGTACTTGGATGACAAAAAACCGTGGTAGTAAACCGTTTAGCTCATGGAGGTAGTCTCGATCTCTGATGTTTCAAATAATAAAAAAAAAATATTGTAAATGTTATTTACAAAGAGCAACCCCTAGAGTTTCTTGCTCATTCTTCTCAGGGGAATCTGCCTTACGAATGAGGGATAGAGTTTAACCAATGTGACCTTTTCAAGTGTAATAATGGTTACCTATGAAATAAAGATTATTTTGATTTTGAACCTATTCTTATGTTATAACGACTATCTGTCGTGGACGTGTATTGTATGTTGTACGACTGTTGTGTCTGTTCCGGCTAGATAGTGACAATAATTTATTGGTTCACGGCACCCGCCTTGTCGTTTGTACGACAGAATCGTTTGAAGTTACGATTATCAGTCGTCATATTTTTAACGTGACGTTTTATTTATCGTCAGATGACTGTCGTTCTAGCTCTTCCCATTGTCACGACAGTCCGTCGTCGTAATGACGAAAAAGTCGTGAACGACAGTTAATCGTGCCGTGCTATATGTGAACAATCTCATTTAAATATTCAACCCACGACACTTAAAACTGCACGACTATCTGTCGTCACGACAAAATGGAAACGCGCCCTGAGGGTAATTATTAATACAAAAATCGTGCACTTAGAAAAAAAATCCTTTTGTGAAAAAAACGCTGTTGTGAATGTTTGAAAATGAAAAATGTTTATTGAACAGTGTTTAAATTACATATTATTTGTGTTCTGTTAAAATCAAATTACTTTATTGCTATGCAATACAACAAACAAAATATGACAAAAGTATCAATGACCTAGTTACTGGAGGCTATGGAGTATATTGCCCTCGCTTATATTCTGCCATAACCCGTAATGGTTCACACAAAAAATCAAGTAAAATAAGTTTTTACTTAGTAATAGTAGTACGGTGTAGTAAAGATAAGACTATATGAATAGTCTATCTGCAACATGTGATATGTTTGGTTAGCTTGTAAACTTAATTGATAACCAGGCTATATGAACCACATGTTGCAGTTAGACTATAAATACAGTCTATCTATGCTACAAAGTGTAGTAATAATGTTTTTAGCATTTTTAGGTCTTCCAAGTTTGCTAAAACTTCCCAAGCTTTTCATAGAGCTTTTTAAAAAAGCACCTTGCCGCCATTATACATAGACATTTTAACGACGTTACAAATTTAAAATGCTAAAACAGCTGTTCAGAAACTTTTATATGTCTATGATATTAGGAATATAAACAATAGAGCGTTGGTAAATGGTAGGTTGACGGTTTGAATTAATGTTGCGGCATTTACTCATGAATGTTTCGTAGTAATAACCTCTCGCCGCCGTAGCAGGTGCTACAGATAATGTCGTCGTAGACTTCTAGACAATGTCGTAGTAGACCTCCAAACATCGAAATACTATTCTCATTGAGAGAGCAGTCAGGATTGACGAGACTTGGACCCATGGACCACTTGGACCATACCTGATACCTAAAAGCCTGAGGACTCTTGAAAACATTGAGTAGCAGGAAGAGCTCCGTGTGAAAAAGTTTGTCCAGGGAAGTACGGCTACCTCACCTATTTCTGCCGCTAAGCAGTAATATGGGCATTACGTGTTCTGCTTTTAAAGAGTAAGGGTGCTGGTGAAATTACAGGCACATGGGACTTATCAATTTATGTCTCAAGGGTGACGGGCACAGTGGCAGTGTTCCTCAGATAATTGTGATTTAAAGCACTGAGTGGCGCTGCAACTGTTATGGACAGGCGTGTCGCTTACCACCAGACGCATAAAAAAACTCACCTGATCATTTAATTGCAAGTCAGTGAATCCAGGGATCTGTTTGGCCCAGCCGATAACGCTGACCAGTTCTCTGTCATAGAGGTCTGCCAGTAAGGACAATGTTTTGGCTACAGTGTCTGTCACGTTAGCTGGCGCCGCACCGCAGGTTAAGATTTCTGGTTCATAGGAATTTAGAGCTTCAAGGACCTGGAACGATGTTTTGATGCATAAAGATCTTGCTAACCATATATTTCCAGGATCTGTATTATGATCGATAAAAAAACAATTGGTGTCTGTAAAGTAAAAGACAACTTGGATATTCCTAGGATTCGTGTCACGCTACCACATCGATATGCCGAATGGCTAAGGAGTAAATTCCCTGCCTGCAGACTTATTCCCTGAACGCTACAACTTGGGCCTTTTCAATGCGTAAATAAGCATTATTTATACTCAAGCCAAATTCGATGTAGAACAAATGTCAAAGAACAAAAACAAAAATCTTAGGGCTTTCACTTCAAGACTGGTCACCACAATTTTTCCCCGAAATTCGATTACGCTATTGAGAATCTTGATTGTCATGTGTGTGATGAATTTTATTCAATACAACTTTCAAATCACCTGAAAATAACATACAAAGTACCAGTAATTAATTTTATAAAACTGGGTCAACCCTAATGTTTGTTTTCGGTAGCATTTCAAGATGGTGGATAAAATATGTAATAAATTAATATAAAATAAAATCTTATTGTTTCTTTCCTTCTACTATAACCCACTATTTAGAAGTAAATGTTAATAGGATTCAAAAACTTAATTAGTTTACTCAATAAATAATAAGTATAAACAGATACATTTATAATCATTGGCTAGGTATGTATTACTTCTACATAAACCAATTACCTTTTTACCTATTTAAATTCAGGCAGTGGATAGCGGTGGTCTAAATGAGCTTTAACAAAAAAATTTTATCTTCACCTAACATCATTGGTTGCCTAGCAATGTTTTGTTATTAAACAGTCCATGTCAAATGTGGCTTGAGTATAGGTGCGCGTGCTCCGTCGTCGACCGCACCGTCACTTTCCATCAGGTGAGATGGACGGAGTACAAATGCGCACTTTTTAAAAAAAACGTTAAATTTTTGTTACCTTAATGTCATCGAGCTGTGGTCTTGGTTGATGAACGGCAGGTGCCTGGTCAGCCACGCGGCGGTACTTTTGTCTGCCCCCGCGCACACGATCTAAGCGCACGCCTTCGCGTAGCATGCCCATGCGCAGGCATTTCCGGAATCGACACGCTTGACACGCTTTCCTGCGCCGCTTGTTGATTTCGCACTCGTTTGATGCTGGACACGTGTATTCTATGTTGCCCTGGAGAATAATAATAATGCACATACTCATAGCCCGCATCAGAAACCCTGTATCGCGGGTGCCATGTCCACAGACATAAGCAACCACAAATTATGAACACTTAAAAATAATAAAATATTTTACATGGCCCTTCTCTAAGCTTATTTCCCCATCTCTGTCGGTTAAGAATTAACCGATAACACTGACTTAGTAGACTATTTATTAATACGTAATCTTTAGTGTAATGAATTTTGATTAATCAGCATACAACTTTAGAAATAAAAAAATCATTCATAAAAATATTCGACTGACCCGAGCACGTTTTATTAAATCTATTGGAGTTTAGAAAGGGAATACCCCTTTGCAAAAATAATAATTTTTTTATCGGTTATGTCTCTAAAGTACCGCCGTATCTATCACCTTTGTAAACAACAAGTACCCTTTTCGTCACGAAATGATCAAGAATGGTCCTTCGATCGGGATGCGTTAAGAAATCATCACAAACCTGTATGGTCCGTTTGAAGAACGCCTTGCAAGCTTCGCAGCTGGCCACTCCGTAGTGGTAACCTGATGCCACATCTCCGCAGACCAGGCACTCCCTTCTCGGAGGGTCGTCATCTCTGGCACCAGTGGCCGCTGCAGCAGTTGTAGAGGAGCAGTGTTGCTGCTCCGGGCTGGTATTCCCAACTACGGTTTCAGAGGGAGACACGCAGAATTTGATTTCTTCTTTGGGCTGGAGATCCAGCTATTGAAAACAAGGAATGGTGGATTCAAATCACAATACCTAAAATGTGGACTAGTAATCCTTGAATCCTGGCCTATAAAAAATCCAAGAGAAGAGTATACGTTCTAGTAGTATCTCTACAACTTCGAAAAAAATTTTCAAGAGATATTTATACAAAGTCAGATATTATACCTTTAAAATTTAGCACGTATTTTATCCTCCCAGCTTTATTTTTTTTTTTAAATATAATGATGCTTAGTAAATCACCCCATTACAAGTTAAACTGATTTTACAATTTTAAAATGGTTGAGAACCTTCTTCGACGTGTAGATTTCATCACGACGTTTACTTTTACCGTTATTCAAAGGTCGTGCTACTAAACATGTACGTACCTTTGAAATTAACGGTACATGCCACCAGACAAGGATTCAAACCGCAGACCTCTTAATTGAGAAACAACCCTTCTAATAAAGGGTTAATGACGAATGATTTTGTATTAAAATTTTAAATGTGGAGTTTTTACCTCTGGCTGCATGATCTGCATATGTCTCTGATGAAGAGGCTGGGTAATATGTGACTCAGGAGGAGAATACACTGGTGGAGGTTCTGCTTCCTGCTTCACTCGACGGATCATCGGTTCAGCCGTGCCGTTGACGCCGGACATTATATGCGCCTGCGACAATGTATTAGAGCCATTAAACTATGCCACTTTGGATTTTTTAACCTCTCAGAGCCTAAAAATTGCAAAGTTTCCGATGTGACTGTTGGCAACCCCAACACAAATTTTCAGGGTTGGCATTACTGCCAAAATAAACAGTATTTGTAGATCACACGCATTGACTTACAAATAAATGAACGACGGGTCTAATACAAAAACCACGAAAAAAATGTCCCAAGTCAACCTATTTAAACGTAGTGACATGTAAAGGAATATGAAAAAGCTAAAACATTGAATTTAAATTGTAATGTCATCGCAGTACTCTCTAATTTTGCTCGCAACAATTGAAAGGCGCAAAAAAACACCATTATATTTCTCCATAGTGAGCAAAGTATAGGATCTCGAGGAAAACTGAAATAAATACATTTATTATGCCATGCCATAAGAAATGTACCGATGTTTCGATTTTTTTAAATTCAAATTCAACGTAAAGCCAAATTTTCATAATCCTGAAAACCGATTCATAATAAAACCGTTGTGCTTTAGGGAGTTTTGGATGCTTATTACAAAGAAAATACTAAGTTAGCTTAGGTTTGTTTTGTAATATTCTAAAAAAAAACCTACAAAAATACTTTCGGGATTATGGAAATTCATGCAAATGTTATTTCGGGCAAATGTATTTTCGGTCTTCTGATTCGTAACCCCAAGCCGTAGAAAAAGTACAACAATATTTGAAAGTATTACTAAATTAATACATGATTAAAAAAATATTTTAATAATAACATTAGCATCAAAGCGACTGTATGAAATTTTTGTTCTAAATATTTCAAAGCTTGTGTGTATAACGCATAGAATGATAGTTTCATATCAAACGAACTGTCACAAGTGAGGCAAAAATCAAATTCATGTAGGCTAGTTTTAGTAGTAAGTTAATTTTCGTTTTTAGTGAATATTTATATAAAAATACAAGTTGAAACGCGTTACTTCCTTGTGGAATGTGATGTTAGTACCTATTTTATGTTTGTCTGACGTATTTTTACACTCATTTACCGCACATTTCATCATTTTTAGCTAAAATTCTTGATCTGTTCGCGGTGCAAGTTGAGCTTGTTGAACAGGATGGTAATCCTGTTTTTTCACTTTAGTTGAGTAACTTTTACAAGGTTTTACTACACAATACGGCATCATTGACAAGCGCGCTGTCAGTCGAACAAACGAAGACTAAAGCGTGAATGACGCTCTGTATACGATTTTCACGCCCTATAAGTTCGGACACTTTTTAGCGAGGACCCGAAGTCCATATAATTGTAAGTCAATGATCACACGACTGAAAGTGCCAAGGTACGGCATCATGATGATGCTAAAATAAATAGTTTTTACCCAATTTCGTGCCTTATTTACGTTTAAAACAAGTTCAATACACCAGCCAAAAGTCGGAAACCTCGAACAGCGAGTAAGAAGCGCCGAATCCTACGTAAATTCAGCGACTCGTGAGAAAAATCTTACAAAAAAAAATGTAACGATTTATTCCGGAACTAAATCCCGAATATTTGGTTCAACGTTTCTGGTTCTTCACAGTTCCATTGTGATGGCTTACTGAGATGGTCGTAATCAACCAGTTTTTTTTTTACTGTTATATACTTTTTATGTACATCAAGTGACGGGACGAACAAGTCGTGCGCCTGATGGTAAGCTACACGCGTGTCCATAACAGTTGCAGTGCCACTCAGAGCTTTAAATCGCAAAGATCTGAGGGGCACTGCCACTTCGACCGCCACCCTGAGACATAAATTGACAAGTCCCATGTGCCTGTAATTTCACCAGCACCCCTTACCCTTCAAAACCGGAACGCAGTAATGCTAAGATTACTGCTTGGCGACAGAAACTCTTTCACAAGGAGCTCTACTGCTGTTGTGTTACCGACTCATCCGAAGAACAGAAATCTATGTGATTATACAGCGAAAAGAGGATAAAACAAATTCTCGTTAATCTAAAGGTGTTTTCAGATTTTTTGTGCATTTATTATTTCGTTTCGGAAAAATAAAATCGAATAAAAGTCGATTTCAACTGTGGATATCCACAGTCAAGAACAACAAACGAAATGTGCAATGTCTTGAGAATAAGCAGCATCTTGCACATAGGTCCTTGTTGTACGGATGAATCGTTACGTTTTGTTTAATATTAATGCAAACCGCCCTATTCTGAACTATAGTTACGAAACAAATGAAGTAATAAATCATCATCAACGTATAATAAAAATATTAACAGTGTTGGCAGTTGTGGATTGATAAAACCCAAGAAAATCTTGCAAAAACCCACGTAACGAATTATTTTTACTCGCAGCTACTGCGAAAACAACTTATCTATCGAAGATATAAAAGTTTCAAGGATGCTCGGGTTCATTGGACCAATGACATTGTCATGTTAATGATAAAGTATACATAACATAGAACGTTTAATATACATCCATAACATACGTAGTTACGCATTAACTGGTAGGTACATCTGTTTTATAAATAAGTAAATAGGTTATATTACAAAAGATCATGACCCACCAAAGTATAAAAACCATATCCACGGCGTACAGAAATGACATATGGCTATATTTTTATAAAAAAAAATAAAGGAGTACCTTACAATAGTATGTGGCGCTTTACTGTGAGTACTGGGAATTATGGAATAAAGAAACATTTTTTTACATAAAAATGTATGTTAGTGTAAAATATTTGTGTTTTTTTATTTATTGTTGATCAGTTGATCATCCAGAGTATGATTTCGGTCTTATTCCTACTACAACTAACCGCGAATTGTTCGTGCATGAGTGTGACGATATTTATTTTGATAGAAAGTCTAACAATGACCTAATTAGGGTTTTCGTACAATCAAAAATATGTTTAATTTTAAATCCTTATTGCCCTATTACATGTTAACCCCGCAAATTTTCAATACTTTTCTTACATAAAATAAAAAGTGGTTTATCACTGTATAATTTAAAACGAATACGGTTTTTGTACGCAAACCGTGCATCAACCGGGTCAGATTATGGGCCATGATCTTTGCATAAAAATTTGGGACAATGCATAACATTTCTTTGTTGGGGTAGGCAGTTGGTAGCATTACATAAATACGTAAAATTTTAAATATTAGGTCTTACGCCTCATCTCAAATAATAAAAATGTTTGTAAACAGTTACGTGATTTAAAATGTAACAAAAGAATCAAAAACAAAAAGTTTTAAAATTACGCATATCAAAAGTGTAACGACTCCGTGCACGTGTTCTGTAGGATTATATTGCCGCAAATTTTCCAGTTAACGAACGTCACATACTGAATGCAACTCGGTTCCTAAGTAACATTAGCAACTATGATTCGCGTGGTTGAAGTCGTCTAAAATCGCCACTCGTGAGACCCTATTTAAAATTTCTAAAGTTGACCACTTTAAAAGGAAATATGTTACAAAGGGTGCCTTTGAAACTTAGCGGCAAAGCAAGGACGAAAAGATCGATACAAAACGTAAAACTTGAAAACATGAACTTTTTCAATTCGCCGAGGTACAGCTACAGAATAGACCAAACGTGCCGAAGTCAGTAACATTATCGTAGGTCCGGGAAACTCCGTCATCGCATCACGAGACGCAATTCGTGAATCACCGTGATATTCAAGTTTTTTTTTGCTAACACGACATCTTGAAGACTTGACAAAGAGTGGAATTAATAATGACAGTTGTAGTGCCACTTAAAGCTTTAAGTCGCAAAGATCTTAGGGGCAATGCCACGTGGACAAGTCCCATGTGCCTGTAATTTCACCAGCATCCTTGCCCTTCAAAACCGGAACTCTTCACAAGGAGCTCTACTGCTACAAGATGTAGTTAAATTAGTATTTTTTTTTTTTTTTTTTTTTTTTTGTGACTTGCGACTCGACAAAATGACTGCACCGCGCCTGATGGAAAGTGCGAATACAGTCCAGAGATGAGAGTAACGGATGGAAAACACAAATATCTTCACTCCGTCACTATCATTTTGCCGGTCTGGCCAAATGCACTGGATGTACACCAACTGATCCCTGAACGCGATTCGCAAAAGCGTTTCACTGTGGAGGGTTTTCCGCCGTGTGTACTGTGGTCGCTATCCAGTCGGCACAGAGCCTACCACAATGCTAAGCAGATGGACACTTGTGACGCCCTCGGTCGCCTCTTACGACCCCCACGGGCATGTATGGGGAGGCGACAATGTATTCTTAAGCCGTCGCCCCACGGCTAAAAATTATTATTATAAATGTAGATGTAGTAGATAAATAAGAAAACCAAACAACATTGGGACTAAATCTTTACCCTGACGTAACCAGAATTGTAAAGCATAAATATCTCCGACATCATTCCCAAACAAGATTTACGTTGGAAGAGTTTAGCAACCTAAATTCGCACTTCCAATAGGAGTTTCTCATAATAGGCAGCGGGGTCGACGACCGCTTGCCATTGGTTTCACCTTCATAGAAAACGTCAATTCGGCTAGCCGGCGGTTAGGTGCTCCACTCAACTAGGCCTGGGTTAGGTAAGGCTCGAGACATGACGACGGGTATTTTAGTTTCAATTTTATTTGGAGGTTAAGTGTTCGACAGAATTAATGGGCCTATTTTCTGATTAAGATTTGTTTGCCGTATTCTTAATAATGGGCCTTAATGTACGTAATAAGTAAATATTATATGGTATTTCACGAGTTGTGAGTAGTATTGGTAATAAAAGTATTTTTTCAAAACTAAATCGCTTTCGGGCCGTTTTCAGGTCCCCTGTGACTGACAATCGTCAGTCACCCGTGACCGTGGGATCTGTAAACATTAGCAACTATTATCTTATTATCATAACAGCAAAAAATACACCATGGATGTGCAGTTTTAAAGTACAAAGGTACAAAATCCGGAATCGAAGTATTTATTTGGTTAGTTAAAATATTTCGTAACTTTAGTCAAGAGTCTGAAACTAAATGTAAAGTAAAAACAGTGCTTGTGATTCATAATGCTAATTATATTTAAAACCGACCGCAAAAATATCGCCTTATTACGTCGAGACATAAAAACGAAAGAGAAAAAAAATTTGGAAGACGGAAGTGACATAAAATATGGTACATCCAATTTCATTGATGTGACATATAAGAAATAGGTGTTAACCTACCTTAACCTACCCCACACGCCGATGACGAGGTCATCAATCGCAAATAGATATAGACGCTAAAAATGCTAAAGCAGTCGGCTCACCGCCACCCGTACGATTGTTTTGTTTATGAAAACCGTGACCTACTCCACCAACAAGTCAATTAGACACTGCTTCTACCTTCGACATTTACATGCATTACCATTGCACAATGACAATTTTTCAAAAATTTCACGGGGCCCCGTTTGTAAATGTAGTGAAGCCGTTTAAAGTTTATTCAAGTGTGCTATAATGTACACAGCACAGCCGGGCCAGCGGCTTATTACTCATCCAATGCTAATGTGATATGGTGTTTTACGACTCCGGTATCCCTTATTTTTTGTTGAAATTCCCTTCATCAAGAAAATCCAATCGTAAAACATAAAGACAATCGAATTATTGAAAGTAACTTACGACGAATGGATTACGCACAATCAAAGTCGAACTAAGCAGATACCAGTGATTTGTAAAACAGATTTAAAATTCTAATGGCGGAACAAGTAGCTAATAGAAACAAGTACCGGGTCACTATTGTCAGCCATCTTTGGCATGTCTGGACGTCTAGCCGACAGAATCGCACGTTCTGTTTAATGCATAATGTAACAGTATGAAAAATTATTATGAGCTCACTCCATGTAACCAGTAAATATGTATGCCAGATCCTATGGAAATAGGCTAGACAAAAAAAGATATAGACCGTAATGTAAACATATACATATAATGTTGTCTCTTACAACGTTAGCCAAGGCCTACGCAACGGCCGATGACGTAATCTAGTTTGCAAGCGATTCTTTGCAAAGCACCTAAACGAAACAAAGCATTTGTTGTGGTTGGTCAGTGCCAATAACACAATGACGACGTAGTGAATGATAACATGATAAGAATTGATAAAAAGTGAACTAGATTAAAGATAGTTACTAATGTGATTAAATATAGAAAATGTTTACTTTTATTGCTAAATAAAGAGGCCTGCAAAGCTCAATTTTTTTTTATTACTTGTGCCAAGTTGTTATTTTAGAACAGGAATAATTTCAATAAGTTACTTGTTTTTAAATAGCTTTAAAATCTGTGTTTGATGTCAAAGATTGAGTTAGGGAGACAGACAGACGGGAGGCGTGTAATTACGTACAATATAAGGCCCAGGAAAATCATGTCGCGCCGTCTAGCCATAACAGACATAGACATACGGTAGGTCGGGCTATGCCCCGAAGGCTATGCCCAGGCAAATTCGGCGGCTGCCGAGATATAATGTAGGTAGCGGGGAGGTGTAAGAAGCGTCGGCGCGGTGGCCGGGGTTGGCTGTACCGAGCTAGGGGTGCGGGCGGGGTGCGTCTAGACGCCTCGGCCTTGACCGCCTCGTTTCCGCGCGACCGCGAGGTCGCTCCGACCCTCAGCCCACAGACCGACTGTGGGGCGACGGCGGCGTGGAGAACGGTACATTCCGTACGGTGCGCATCGACGGCCTCACGACGCAAGCAGAATACGACAGATTACGCCATACGATTACACGTACACAAAGGAATTAAAAATAACACAGAACGTTACGCAGTTATTGAGTTTGCAAGGTTATACAAATTCAGTATCATAAGATATCATTCTTTGTTCTTATTCAATTGTACATAATTTAAAAATTATTACAAACTAAGTAAAGGTCTCCATTTAATAGACAAATCAAACTAAACACAAGAATTGGCAAAACCATACAAAAGAGGGCATTAAAGCAGTTCGCATGCCTATAAAATTCGGTTAAACAACAGCAGGCGTGTAGAGAAAGAACGTAGTGTCGCAGCGGTCTGTGAACCCGCACGATTCGACATTGCGCCGCCATTGAGCCGGGCTAAATAATGCAGATAGCGAAAGGTCGACGACCAACACAGCGCCCAATATCACCTACGCGAGCGAAAAAGCACCTGCCAAACAGACGTAGCGTTACATAACAACTAGTAGCGTACTGACCTACAACAACTGCGCACAACATTAACACTAGCATTTCGTTTGTAATGCAATGATTAATGTACAATTGATACGCTTCCATCATACCCATTCACAAAGTACACCATGTACTCTAGAAACTTGTTGGAACTTAGGACTCCGTCTAGCCACACTTGGGTAAAAACCAAGGTGCAATAAAGTTCAAATATTTAGTAAAAACTAAAATCAAAGAGGCCGCTAAATTGCCTTTAGGAAACGACGTGAGGTGAGTCGGTTGATTTACGCAGATGTCGGCGGGAGGGTAGCAAGCTGTGCGGGACGGGCGGCCGAATCTCCGCGGGGTGACATTGCGCGGGCGTCGAACTCGGTTCTACGCCGACCTACGCCACGCTGCCAGTCGGCGCGCGCCGACCTACACCACGCCAATAGGCGCGCGCCCATCCCACCGCTGCGCCGCTGCCGCGGAAAACAATCATCACAACCTGAACCTCCGAATCTTAAAGTGGGGTAGGTCGTTTTGTTCCAACTAATCAACTTATCTTCGTTTAACCACTATCACTTATCAACTTCAACTGCAGAACGTTTACCATGCTGGTTTCCCACGCAGAGGTCTCGGGTTCGATTCCCGGCCCGGGATAAATATTTGTATGGCCTACATTTATTTCTCTCGTGAGTTTGGGTATAATTAGTGGCTGTCTATGTGCGTGCGTGTCCATGGCACCTCAACACAAGGTTTCCCTAGCGCGGGGCTATGGTGTGCGTTAGAAAAAAAAATTTCATGCAGTTGAAGTGGTTTCAGATAATGACTACACGCTTTAACTGCATGCAGTCGAAACCGACTCATGAGACCGACGATGCTGCAGCCTAAGCATTATATCAACGAGCCTAGATAGACAAAACAACACTTTTTGAAATAAAAAATATTTTTAATAAAAAAACGTATGTATTGTTTTACGTATATACATATGTATACGTATGTGTTAGAAGTTTATCATACGTGGTAGTAAATAAGGAAAATGGCACAAAATATGTTCAATACTACAGAGAAAATTTCATCGAACGCCGCTACCGCGGAAGAAAGCAAAAGTGGAAGTGCTTTAAGCCTCGATTACTATTAGAACCGATGTCGCCAAAACTCATTTTTAATTTGAAACACTACAAAATCTTGACAACGATTGGTGGTAGGCTACCACCACTCATTATCAATCAAGATTTTGTAGTGTTTGAAAGTGGAAGATTCAAATTTAAAAAGAAATAACAAATTCTGGATACTTAATATAATTTAAACTTTACCCTGTTGGCATATCGTTGAAAGTTCAATACCAACCTATTATTGCAAGTTACGAATTTAAATTTCAATCAACGTGCTGCCATCTAGCGCTTAATTGCTGAACGACGACGGACTGAAGTTATTTATTTAGTTCTCCGAAAAAGAATTCGTTTCGTTTCTTGTAACAAATATAAATAAATAGAAAATTGATTAAAATAAGACTTACCGATGGTATGAAAACTACTACGGGTAACATTTTCATTTTTGCACTTCAAAACAGCACAATAAGACATTTTTCTACAATTTTAGAGAATTTGCGCGAAAGAATGACATAACCATACCATACAATTTGGTAGCAATAGAGTCAATCAGTAATGTCAGCATTACAGTGTTCCGGTTTTGAAGGGTAAGGGTGCTAGTGTAATTCCAGGCACATGGGACTTGTCAACTTATGTCTCAGGGTGACGGGCAAAGTGGCAATGCCCCAGATCATGTCAGATCTTTGCGAATGGCACTACAATTGTTATAGACAGGCGTGTAGCTTGCCATCAGGCGCACGACTTGTTCGTCCCGTCACTTGTATTATAAAAAAAATACAAAGCGAAAATGGCGGACTAAAGCAGGTCTAACGAGACCAACTGTCGGCGGGTGTTGGACTATCTAACCACTTCTACTGTGCACAGACCGCTCTGGTAACGTTTCTGCTTGAACAGAACTAACTGCCAAATTTTCTGTGCACCCATAGGCTCCAACGAGGCAAAATGAGACCTCTTCTACCGGACACCCACGTTGCGTCACACGTCGCAGACAAATACGTGTAAATAATAATTTGTCATTAGTTATTTATTATATTATTATGTATGTTACTCTATAAGGTATGTACACATAGGTCTTTTTTCAACCGCAATATAAATGAATAAATGAATAAATAAAAATAATACATTCAGGGTGGTGACGTCGTAAGTGATCCAGGTTTACTACTGTAATAGGCACATAGCACTGCTGAAATTGACCTGATCCTCTTGCAGTTCTCGGCAGCTCAAGCTTACTTAAGGAATTTTGTTACATTATTATGTTTTTCGCAATATTTTTCGTATTCATATAGTCGTTTTTTGTTTTGGTTTCGGGACAAAAGTTGCCTACCAGACGTACCATTCATACTCCCTGTACGTACGGCGTACGCAGGGCAACAATTAGCGAGAACCTTACGCCGTTTGGCAAATGCTTTTACAACGATGGCAAACGCGTCCCATCGTTGTGGGCTGCAAGCTATTGGCTATGGCCATCGATTCGATAAGTATAGTTATTTCACAACAATTATCCTTGCCGAATTGATAGTTTTTTTATAATACCATGTGACGGAACAAACAAGTCGTGCACCTGTAGGGTGAGTAAGCGAACCCCTGTCCAAAGCAGTTGCAGTGCTATTCAAAACTTTATATCGCAAAGTTCTGAGATACGAGCTGATAAGTCCCATGTACGTGTAATTTCACCAGCACCCTTACCCTTCTAAACCAGAATGCAGTAATGCTGACAGGCGGCAGTACTTCTCTGAGCGAAATCTTTCACAAGCAACTCTAGTGCCACTAAATTTACAATATCAATTGTATGTACTTCCAGGCCCGTTTATGATGATGTTGGAGACTTTAGATAAAACAGCCCTACTTCAAGCTGTACAAGAAGCATAACCCAAACAAAGAGATATCAATAATTAACATATTTACAAAAACTACAAGATACCATTTTTTACATCCAAACATATCCAATCGTGCATAATGGTTACATTCATTAGTAACCACACAAGGCGCAAAAAATAGGCAAGAATGCCTAACCGGAGTTCATTGACACAAAGTCTCCCGTGACATTGAGAAGTCTGATGCGGGAACAATCAAAGTTATTTTGGACTTCTTATAAATTACGATAGGATAAAAGCAATGTAGAAACTTGTACATTCCAGTTTAAGGTATTCTCTAATAGTGACAGACCTAAATGCCGTCATTAACAAAGTTAAACACATTATAATATTGAAAAGCAAGGGATGTATTACGCACATCGGAACCAACAAAGAAATAAGGAATATTAAATTAAGTTTAAATTTACTTAAATATTAAGAAGTGAACCTACAAAATAAGCGATAAAAAAACATTAGACATATATGATATTCTACAGGTATGTTGCTACCTATTAACAGTCGTGAAGTGGCCTAACGCTGGTACTGTTTCGTTTATTGGCACCTTAGAAGAAAAACGCATAAATTAGAGCAAGATAGAACGTGTATCAATAATAGTAAAACAGACCGTTACAGAAATATTCTTTCAACATTTGGTATTCTCGTCATCGGGCACACAAACGGTTAAAGCTACAATGTGCAAGAGATAGTGTTACTAGATTAATTTAGTGATCTACACTTAACCGTCAAAGATAAAAAATGTTTAAGGTTGTTTATGTACATGTTTCGGATGTAATTTCCGTCGTAAACTTAATTTATACCACTACATTAGCGATAAGTCGAAAAAAAAACATCGCGCTTCTTCGTCGTGCTCGACCTTTCAAAAGCCATTATCCGGGGCAAGATGCATTACTGTTCTCTTTGTTTTTGCCAAATGAAATTGTGTCGACCAATTTTGTTAGACAATATTATATCATGTTTATATATGGAGCGATCCAACATTTTGCTTTGGTATTAGATTCGATCACTTAAGATTCAAGTACTTTTACTAAAGTACTCAAGCACTCGTGAATAAGGTTATCCAGGTATTTTTTTCCAGGGCTTGGTAAACCCAATATTAACTTGTGCAGTTATTTATAGAAATTAAAATTTCACATTTTCCTGCGAGGCGTGATGAAGACAGGTGGAGTAGAGCGACACTCTCCTCCGTGGTCGAGCGATTATCATGCTGGACTGCCACGCAGAGTTCCGAGAAAAATTTGTATGGCCTACATTTATTTCTCTCGTGAGTATGTGTGATGTGTGTGTGTGTCTACGCGATACTGGGTTTACCTAGTGCGGGGCTAAAAACACCCTTGACGACCTGACGGTTTGTACTGTAAGCGCTGAAAAAGAAAGTTCCGAAAGGACCAATTTAGGAGCTATATATGAACTTTTCTAATTGGTCCGAATTGAGTGAGTTCCTTTTGGTACCAATAGGGAATGCCCTAATTTGAGATCAACTAATTGGTGTGATTGTCTGAGATAGATTACAACCTTATCGGTGGTCAAGAGATTCAGCAAAGCTCTTGGCGTTAAGTGATTTTTATGGTTAAAATGAAAAGGTCCAAGTTATAGCGTGCAGAAAACAGAATAGGTTTTAAAAATGTGGGACGCAGCGAGATGGTAGATAACATCGTCATACTGGCAGATGGATGAGATTAGCGCAAGATCATGATGGATGGCACAAACTACGGGAGCAGGGTTGACGATGAATATTTCTTCATGAATTTAGTTGAAGAACTTCTACGAAAGCAACTTCTGTCCAAGAAAACACATGTTATGCCAATTAATCCCGTATAATAAGACGTACCCACATAACATTGTAACGAAATGGAAACTATGTATTAATTTATCCCTGTAATTTTTATCGTTATCATATCACGTGTCAGTCAGTTTATTAGTTTACAGTCTTAATGGCAATGGTTATCAGTTGTTCCTAGACCGTAAAGTTTCCACGGTTTACGTAATTATTTTTAGAAACATCTCTTTTAATTTTAATAACAGCTCTATATGTATGGAAAGATGACATGGCTCTAGATTCCACACAAATTTGACTCATAGCATTTAAATTTATTTGAAAAGATCAATCGCTAGAGTATCTAGCTCGTTCTTCTCATGGAAATCAGCGTAGTGAACGAGAAGTAGCTTATAAATGTGACGTTTTCAAGTGTAAATTTATTTTACCTATGGAATGAATGATTCTAAGTTCGTCCAGGAAAGCACTGCTACTTTATCTACTTCTGCCACGAAGCAGTAATGCTCACATTACTTCCTGCACTCCACGCAATAGTTCCATTTCTAATAAGTATTGTAAATAATGTATATGTTATGGAGTCTCAGAAGAGGTGCTTCTACTATATATTATGGCTGGTCTCTAAATTCCCATTGTCAATGCGTGTATTTGCTTATAAACATGTCCTCAGACAACGATTTCTGCTTAGCTAACTGGTTTGTCTCTTTTTGTTTTGGTTTTGTAAAATTGTGATATTTTTTCTAAATAATAAATGGTTGGTTGCCCTCACGTAAACAACGCCTGCGTCTATGAATCATTGCTCAAACAAAACTTGTAAGTTCTCTTAATAAGTTCAATGCCTCAATTATAAACAAAATTTCAAGTTAGCACGTTGATGTTATGCACATTCGACGCCTTAAAACAGTTTGTTCAACCCAATACTCACATTGGCTTCAATCATATCCAGAGTGCTGGAGAAATTTGAGAACAGCCAAGTTTCTTCAAGAGTACACATGTTTCTATTCGATGCACTATTTAAAATTGAAACACAGTAAATTTACATACACAAATGTGAGTTCAACACTCGAAAAGAATAGTCGAATATGGCATTAAAATTTAATGAGGTATATCGGTATTTTTCACGGTAGTGACTTGTTTTCAAGAGCAATGATAATGAGGAAAAGGGACGCGCTCTCGTGCGGCTAAGGCACGCACTGTCCGCACGCATTGCGTACGCGCAGGCCACGCCTCGCCGCCCCACCAGTGCACATGACATACGCATGCACCTCCCAACGTTTCACCACGTGCCCAGCGCCTTTTACATTGGTCCCTTCGCGCGTACCGCAGCGAATAATGCCTTGACGTTCAATTTTCCTGAATTGTTGCCAGAGGCCGTCCGTTGTCATTGGCGGGCGGTTGAGTAACTTTCCATCAAGTATCTGTAGGTATTTGAATTTGAATCCATTTATAGCCTTATTAGAAGTATGTAACAAATATTTAAGGTTTTATTTGGAACATTTTATTTTAATAAAAGTTGTGAGGAAATATTCAGATATGAAGAAGGAAAAGTATTTTCATGTTTAATATCTTTTTTTCATATTAAGCAATCTTGTAATTAATATACGAATCACAAGTACGCGTGAACATTTTACTATTTTATTTTTTTGTAGAAGAATTAATTTTATTGTATTATGTGACCGACTGTTTTTCCTCAACTCGACGTTGCTTGTAACAAAATTAAAAAATAAATATTTAAAGAAAGAAAGCAGTAAATCAAGCATGATGTACTCTTCAGGGTAATGTAGGCATCTCCGGTTTAGTACTTCATCTTTCGAGTTGTATTTTGTAGCCAGTGCCAAACTAGTTTTAAAAAAATACAACCGAATAGACAAAACGTTTAGTAAGACCAAACATCACTAACAACAAAATAGTAACTTAATGCAATAGTATATATATTACATTTTGTTAAATAAAAGACAACATAAATAGTGTTAATTTTTTTTTTTACATTCTTCGAATATGCCTTATAAAATTTATTACACTTCTGCCTGAAGAAAGATACACATCAGAACACAAAATTCGCATCAACACAATCTATACAGAGTTATTTGTAAAAAACTAACAACTGTGAGGACTAATTAATTATACGTATCACTAAAATCATAAACATCAAACTTTTAATTCCTTACTTTTTACAAAACATAATAAATTTACCAAAAATTAAAACTTGTAAGTTTTTCTTGTGCTGTCTGACACTTTTTGACCGATTTCAAAAAGGAGAAGGTTCTCAATTAGACTGTTTTTTTTTTGTATGTATGTTACGTGTTAACTCGGCATTTGTGAACCGCTTTTGATGATTCTTTTTTATTCGAAAAATGGTACCTCAGCAGTGGTCGCATTGAAATTTGAAGTTTTCTTCAATGTAAATGTATTCCGCATGTAAAGGTGGCAAACTAGAGGATGAATAAGGTTTCGCGCACTTTCCGCTAACCGATTTCAATAAAACTTGGCAAATAGATGTACTTCCACGGTCCCATGAGGTGGGTTTTTTAATTGACTTCAAAAAAAAAGGAGGACGTTATACGTTCGGCTGTATTATGTATTATCAGATATCTCCGTCAACTGTGGACCGATTTTGAAAATTCTTTTTTTGTTTGATAGGGCGCATTCTTGTGGTGGTCCCATTGTCACCAAGTCAGAATCTGATGAGGGGATCCCGTGAAAATCCAAGACAATCCTTAAACTTTATAGACATATCCATGTATTCACCAATTTCTCCATCAGTTGTGCACCGATTTTGAAAATTTATGTTTGAAAGGGTATACTGTCGACGTGGTCCCTGATGCTGTTTTCGTCTGCCGGGTTCGTTTCGGCTATCACAAATTACTAATTATTTTCCGCATACAAAAGTCGCCTTTTCACTTCACACAATATACACGTAATCAACAAATCATCGTCACTATGACAATCAGAAAATATAAAATGTACAAAAGAGTCCGTAACCCAATTGTCACCAAAAGCTCAGAATCTTATGAGGGGATCCCATGGAAATCGAAAAAAGCCGATAAGCAAAGTTTTGAGATCGGTTTTCTTTTTCAATGAAAAAGTTATAATTGTTTTAGATCTGTTACATTAGCAAAGCCTCCCGTGCGTTATCTATGAAAATAATTTTAATGATGGGTGGTTTCTTTCGCTAACCGCACAGAAGAGTATTAATTACCATTTATCTAGAGCAATCAATTTAAATATTTTTATTTTTGTACGAAAGTAAAACCTGAAGAATTACAAGTCATGGAATAAAAACTGTTGTTTATAATTTTAATAATAATAATATAGTCTTGCGAGGTTGTTAGTATTTTACAAATAACCCTGTATATTTAGTTGTAGGGCGTTTTCTTTTTTTAGTAATACGAAAATCTAACCTGTCCTATATATATAAGTAATATATTCGTATCGTAATACACCGAAAACCGAATTATAACGAAACCGTTGTTCTTTCAAGATATATTGGATGTTTATCGCAAAGACACGATTAGGTTCGGTTAGGTTAAGTTAGGTTTAAAAGAAAAAAACATTTTCCTCTCAAAGTTACTTTCGATGCTATGAAAATTCGAGCAAACGTAATTTCTGGAAAATGTCATTTCGGACTACAGATAGGTAACCAGGTGTTCGCGATTGTAAAGCCGTAGTAGCCTTCCGGTTTGACGCCTCTCGAGCAGAGGCCGAGGGTTCGAATTCGGTCTCGCACCTCTAGAGTTTTTCGGAATTAATGTGCGAAATTTAATTTGTAATTGACCATGAGCTTTCTGGTGAAGGTCATCGTGATGAAGCCTGCACGTCGAAGGTCACAAGCTCGGAACATTGCCTTAACTGAGGAGACCCGTGCCCTGAGACGTACGTGTCTTGATGATGAAATTGCGTATATTTCTTTTTTAAACAAACCAATGTTTCGGGCCGTTTACTGAAAAGGGCTCCAAATGTTTATTTGTGTGAACAAATGAATACCTACACGCGATTTAGAACCGGAAAAATAGTTTCATTTTCAATTAAGAGTCTATAATATAGGTACCGCAGGTCGAATCCAAATTTCTCTCGTACATTAGTACGGTTCAGTTTGGTCGAGTGGCAGGGACACTGGCTTCATTTCAGAATTATTTTTTTTACAAACGATACGAAAGCCATTTGAAAAAATGTATATCGTATAGTACACGTGTTTAGTTCAGTTGACATTTAAAAAATTGTTGGTATACGTAAAGTACCTATTGAACAGCGTTTTTCTTGTAAAATTTCAAGGTTAGTTTGTGTGTCTTTTTTCTACAGTGAAAATTTTTGAGAATCATGTTTTCACACCGCATAGTAATCAGTGCATATCGTCAATTTTATTACATATTTTTTCCGAAGTGATTGATTCAACACTCACTGTTATGCGTGATCAACCAAAGCCCTTTGAAGTTATATAGACTCTTAATAATAATCGAGAAGACGTAATGGAGACTTAAATTTTGTTCTGGGAAACCCTTTACAGAATATAGCCAAAAGATTTATACTTACGTAACCTATTGCATCAAATCTAAAAGTGCCCCTAACTGACCACGCAATTTGAAATTCCTTATGAGTTACACCATGTAGTACAATGTTTTCAGGGCCTTGTTAAAAATTAAGATAAAGAAACATAAGAACTCGATACGAAAATATTGGATATATCGGACGTAAAAATTTTCGCAACACTTATGTGTTGAAACCAATAGTCAAGTTCAATACACAACAACCAAGGCTACTACCTGTCTATAAAATCATACAACTAATAACAAAATTATTTCTTTGATCCGGGTGCTATGTTACGCCCAAAAATCTGCTAATTACAGCGCAGAGATAATTTTTGTCACCCACATTATCACCGAGTTTTAATTAGCATGATACAAATGTCAATAAAGTCCTGTTATTCAAGGCCAGACTGTGTTTGGGCGAGACCAACAAGGCCATAGAAATAGAACAACAGGAGTTGATACGATTGGAGGACGAATAATTAAAGTGGGGATAACTTTGAACAAGGGTTGCTATGCGGGCCGGTATCGAAATCATTATGTCTAGAGATGGAAAAAACTGCTTATTTTTTTAAACGCTTTTAAAGCTTACAAAAGCGTTTAGAAAAACGTTAAAGCGCATAGACTTTTATGTTAAAAAAAGCTTGCAACGTTGTATTGATAGCGAAAAGCAAGAGTAGACTACTAAAGATTTTAAGACAGTTTTATTTGTAAAACAAGGGTTATATTTTTATTTATGAAATTATTATTTACATTGATAAATTAATTTGTATAGGAAACATAGATGGCGGTTCTTGAAACATAAGCACGTTGTTAACGCTTACGCTTAAATTGAAAAGCGTGCTTATGTACTTATTTGAAAACGCCCACCTCTAATTATGTCAGCTGATATACATAGATTTAAAAACAAAAACGGGTGAAAAATGGAATGAAAACGAAGTTCTCCTTTTATTACAAGATCTTCTACTTACTTACTGTACTGAGTACTTTCAAAAATGCTTTAACTGATTATTGTCGAGACAAACCTTGCGAGGTAGGCATTGTTGTATGCTCTGTGTGTAATAGGTACTCTATGTTATAATGATTCATGATTTTGTACTACATATTTAATAATCTACTGGAAACTTTAGAACTGGAATGATACGAGAGGCGACAGAAAATTAATGTAGCTAAGTATGAAATAAAAGATAACCATGCAACTATATCTACGTAGCTACTAGCGTTTGAAGTCTTTGCGACGTTGGCCTCTTTTTTTGAATATCAAAATGTACGTAGGAAACGTAAATGGGGAATGCACTTATAATACTTCTTAAAAAAAATACATTAGCCTGTAAAAAAAGTTGTTCATTTTTGTGATCACTTTTTTCTTCCGCCATTTTGTCCTTGCAAAGCGAAAAATAATAAACAAAAGAGTGTCTAAAAAATTTTCAAAAAAGAATAAACAAATGCGACACGAAAGTAACTTGTATTATATTTAAATTGAAAATAGTCTTAAGAGATAACCTTTATGTGTGTCAGTTCTTCTTTTTTTGAATATGGAAGGCTGTAGCAGAATATCAGCGACACTGAGAAATACTCCGCCATTGTGCTGAGCATCAAACCTTGTTATCCACCCTGCACTATTGTGTTATTAAACTCGTACTTTTAATAAATACAAAGTAAATACAAAGATTATTTTAATTTTAAATATATTATGAAGAAAAAATATTGAAGAAAGTTAGAACTATTTTCCTTAATTTAAATTAAATTACAAAAGACGGAAAACTCCACTAATTTCGAATTCAAAGTTATTATTAAAAGTGATAGAAGATGATTTAAGTGAAAGTATATAACATAAATATTGATTCCCGCCGCGTAAAAGACTATTTAATAAACCCAAATAAGTGAACTAAGTTGTATAAGAGATAGTGAAAACATGTGTATTAGAATTTAGAACTACAATGGCAAATATTACTGAGGATCCCGATAATTAAACGAAGACATACCTCTAAGCACTTGTATCCAAGCCAAAACTATTAATAAAAAAATAAGTACTTTTGAGAAACGTGACAACGTTCTGTGACAACCCTGCCCGCGGGCTGATCTGAGGTCAGAACAAGAGCCTATAAGGTCCTTGTGCTTGGACAATTTATAGTGCCCTTCTTGTATAACCAAGAGGTTGATAGAGAGGGTCAGTATAAACAAACCTTATGTAGAAAGATACGGGACTGGTACTAAACTCTGTGTAAAATAGCATATTTTTTATGATACTACGTGACAGGACGAACAAATCGTGCGCCTGGTGTTAAGCGACACGCCTGTCCATAGTAGTTGCAGTGCCACTCAGACCTTTAAATCGCTAAGATCTGAAGGACACTGCCACTGCGCCAGTCACCCTGAGATATAAATTGAAAAGTCCCATGTGCCTGTAATTTCACCAGCTCTTGCCTTCAAAACCGAAACACAGTAATGCTCACATTAGTTGCTTGGCGGCAGCAACAGGTAGATGGGACTCTACTGCTACTATTGATGTGTTGAAATAAATAAACAGTATTATTATTGTTTATTAATGTTTTTATTACGTATAAAAAACATAACTCTACTGGTACTTTTTCGGGTAGGCTTTTTGTCTGTGGACAATGAAAAAATAAAATAATCATAATCTCAGTACAGAGTACTAAAATAACCGACCTCAAAAGTCATTCACCCCTAGTTAGCCACCCTTAGAGATGGAATATTTCTATCTACCCTCTTTCCAACAAAAAAAGTATTATCAAAATCGGTTCACAAAAAACACCGGAGTTATCGCGTAACATACATACAAAAAAAAATTGTCAACAACAACCTATCGCACACACACACTCAACATAGCCCCGCATTAGGGAAACCCTGTGTCGCGGGTGCCATGGACACACACATAGACAACCACAAATTACACCCAAACTCACGAGAGAAGTACATGTAGGTCATACAAATATTTCTCCCGGCCCGGGAATCGAACCAGAGACCTCTGCGTGGCAGTCCGGCGTGGTAACCGTTCGTCCACAGAAACAGTCATTATAGAACCAATCACGACATAATCGAATTCATTATTCAAAATTGTTTTGCAATCATCTTGTTAATTTCAATCACATTTTATTTTCGTGTCAGACTCGCCTTTGTTTGACACATCGTCCTATCCATTGCTACCGCTGGAAAACTACAGTAGTCACAGGCGCGCGTGCCCCATGACCTGAATTAATATTTATTATTACATACAGAATACTACCTCAATATGACAAAAGTTTATAGACTGTTACCACTTTTCAATAAGTGTGCTAATGATATGTTAAACAGTCCCACAAATTACCTGGTCTCAAATGAAGGAATTCCCGGGACTATGAATACCAGAGTAACGGAATTCAATCACTAACCAGAACAGACCAGAATCGAACGGGACCTTGTTATCCAGCTTCCACAGAGTAAACTGTTGGGCCACCAAAGTCGTCAAAATAATGTAAAAAGTGGACCGTCTAACCGACTATGATATATTATGACTAACGAGATTGTTAATAATTAACATATCCAACGAACGGATTCCCTGTGCTATGTGCCCTCGTATGACAATACCGAATTAACGAAAAAGTATTTAAACTCATTTTAAATAATGTAGAAAAAATTTGATCAATTTTTTGTTTTTATTAACTTTTTATATTACTTTCCAAGTTTACATTTCGACTGAAAGATTTGAATCCAAGGTCATGAAATAAATAAAAAAGAAACGAAAAAGCTTATTTGAAATTCTCCCGCAAAATTTGAATAGAAGACAAAGGTACCTACGCGATGTACCCAATCCGACTGCAATTTGGCAAAAGAAGCCTATTTAAATGATGGTGACGTCATAAGTAACGACTAGACGCACAAAAAGTGCTCAAAGTCTTCAACGTCTATTTGTTGCTGGTATTCCAAGTATTAACTTGAGTTAGTTACGTTGTAATTAAATTAGGAATTAATTATAAGAAAAACTAAAACAAGGCGCTACAGGAAAATGAATCATTAGTGGTCGGATTAGAGCCAACATAATAAACCGACCAATTGTTTAGACAACAATATCACCATTATAAACAATTATATTTACGTTTTATTATATTACAATCATTTTGATTCATAAAATACGATTGCACAGAAATTACTAAAATAACGCCTGGAAAGCGGCAACCTATCACAAGTTCGAATTTATTTTTTCCGAAAAACGCTTGTTCCAATTTTCATGACACCGAAAACCGAATTATAACGAAACTGTTGTTCTTTCAGGATATGTTAGATGTTTATCGCAAAGACACGATTAGGTTCGGTTAGGTAAAGTTAAGTTTAAAAGAAAAAACATTTTCCTCTCAAAATTACTTTCGAGGTCATGAAAATTCGAGCAAACGTTTTTTCTGGAAAATGTCATTTCGGACTTCTGGTAAGTAAATCTGGAAAGTACAGTTGTCAATATATAATGAATAATTTTTTTCCGGTCGTGGCGTTCGCAGGATCATCATTTCCAGTAACTACGTAGCCAAAACTATTTAAAAATGGAATAGAATACAATTCATACGAGCAATAAATATAATATAGTTCTATATCATACTGTACAGAATCATCATTTCCAGTAACGACGTAGCCATTACTTTTTAATAATGGAATAGTATACGACAATTCATTCACGCAATAAAAATACGTTTCTAGAACACATTCTATGAGTATAATTAAATTTTCCAAGAAATATTTGAAGAAACTTCTTAATTATCAAATATGTAACAAGAATTTCTTCTAGTAACCAAAATATTGCTATTGGTAAACTAAATTACGGACTTATCAAATTTGTATTCAATAGTTTTAAAAGACGCAAACATTCGCTCAGTCTGAATAATGACGACGAGTGATAACCTTGAGTCGTAATATTAAGCTATGGATAAACATCCCGGAGGCCTAGGCCGTATACATATAGATTGTCTTAGGGCAGGCACACGGCGGCGGCGGCAGCGGCATACCAGGCAGTTGAGCTTTGTTAGTTTTTTGGCTATAGGGTTCCTACACGACGGCAATCAATACAAGACGTGGAAGCTTCCATTCAGTAGCGTCGTTAGGAATAATTTCGCGTAGGCGTCGGGACGCCATTTAATAATCCATCTTAAATCTGCCGAACAACAAAGTCTAAAGAAGTAACGAGATGGCTTCTAGGAAGATTTATCTCAATTTTGAAATCCTTAAGACAACCCTAAAATTAATTGTGTGGGAGGAGGCCATTCGCGGAATTACTCCTGGATCTGTATCAGTGTGTGTGGCAAACGCGAGTGGTATATATCTGTGTGCGCCGCCAGTTCATTGTCAAGGCCAACTGCCGAAATCTCCCGCTCGAGCCCCCCTTACTCCTAACGCACTCCACCTATAGTCGATATTTGTATTAATCGAAAACATCAACTTGTTCGATGGTATATTGCTTAGCAATCAAAGAGCACATCAATGCGGATTCTTATTCAGCCAGCAATATACTGCAAAATACAATCCAAATTTATATAAGTGTTTATACATTAGTCTTTCTGTTGCCGAGGTTTTATACCGCCGCCAACTCGATAATCGTGTATTCTTAATATTACCTATCGAATTCCAGTTGTTTTTATCGTAATGCACATACATGTATATGTAAGTGGTACTATGCAAATTTCAAAATGTATTCGTTATGAAAATCGATTGCACAATGGCCTGTTGTATCGGTACAATACAACACATCGTAGGTACCTCTCGGATATTTTAGTCGTAAGAGTAAAGATACGTACGATTGTACTCGGCTATCAAACTCTACCTGTTTATATATGAGTATAACTCAGTTACAGATCAAGTTTCACACGAAGTACTCTTCAAGACAGAGTAGCCGAAGGCTAGACCAAAAACCATTTACGACATCTGGGAAAAGGACAGGTTTAACTAATTGTAAAAGCGTAAATTTCTTTCGGTAATTTAAATATTACCTCTTTGATTTCATCAGTTGGTACTGTAGAGTCTTACAACCTCTCGTTGTTATCCACAAATTTAAAAAAATTATAATTTTTACAAATATCATTAGGGTCACAGTTTCTCTAGAATTCAGGTTAATAACATATTTCTTTCATCTAAAAACGCGTATTTTAGTTTTTTTTAAACAAACTTTTCGGGCTCTTTACAGGTACAAGGTCAAGAGCACGTCAAGCTTGACACTTAAAATTTAAATCCAAGTCTAAAGTCTAAGTGTCAAGCTTGACGTGCTCTTGAGTGTACCATTATCACAAGAAAAAAAATTAGTTTTTTTTTCTATTGCGGAGTAATCGTAAATTTATATTCTGTACGATCCTTATTTTACTAAGACCGTAATCGATGTCATTAGAAGTGTGCAATCTTAACGTAACCGCGGAAGTCCTATAATATATTGTTATCAAATGTATGAGTCCCTGACCATGTGATCTCGTAACCCTAGACCAAAGCCGATTGCATGAAAGATAAAACGGGTAAGTAGCTAGCGGATAAATAAGGGACGAAAGCATAAGGGATCCTGCATGTGCGTCTCTACAAGTATAACTCTATTTCATGTTTTGATTGTGCATGTGCGTCTCTACAAGTATAACTCTATTTCATGTATTCCCTCCTTGTAATGATATGGGGTCATTCAAACGACGCGTGAAGAGGCATCTTGTAGGCATGCAGGGTGGAGGTGGCTAAGGCAGTGATTGTATGAACACTACACTAGGTACCTTCATGTTTGGATTCCACTTTTCATGTAACATCAGGTGGAGTGGAGTCTTCTGCCTGCCATGAATTAAAAAAAAACAAATAGCCAATCATTTGATGACCCCGGTGAATTTACGAAAAAGCTGGGTTTTCACTATACGTGTACGCTCGGTCCACTCGGATGACTACTCGAACTCCACTCGTAACATATTGACTGGATGCCGGCGACGTCCGAGTGCGCTCGGATCACGTGTTTACACGTCAGGGCGCATATCGTTTTATTTATCGTTGGACGACTGGCGCGTCTTGCCTGTTCCCATACCACGAATACCTGTCGTGACTGTGTCGTGGACGTTCATATTATCGTCGTGTCTAGCTGTTCCCACTAGATCGTAAAGACAATTTATCGGTTCACGGCAGTCGCCTTGTCGTGTGCACGACAGAATCGTTTGAAGCTGCGATTATCTACCGTCACATTTTTATCGTAACGTATTATTTATCGTCAGACGACTGTCGTTCTAGTCTTCCCATTGTCACGACAGTCTGACGTCGTAACGTCAAAAATGTGAACGACAGTTAATCGTGTACAACTTATGTTATTATATGTAAACAACTTCATTTAAATATACAAGCCACGATATTGTCGTCACGACATAATGGGAACGCGCCCTTACGAGTACCGTCCGTGTAGTCACCCGAGTGGACTTGGTCCGATCGTACTCGTGTAGTGAAAAGCTGGCTTAAGATCAGTCTGCCCTCTTTGTCAAAACAAACGCATTGGCATTTCGGTAACTTTGGAGATATTGGCACCTAAAGTTTTTTTGCTAGTAAAAATGTCAACTACGCTGAATTTGTTAACAGTGTAACGAAACTAAATAAGATATAATAAAAATCGATTAGAGGGGGTTGTAGAACTTGTTTCGCTGATCAGATACGATGACAACTTAATTTCGCTAAAAATACCGATTACGTAAGTTATGATAAGGCGGGGACAGAATTCATGAAACGAACTATTAAAAATTGTTTAAATCTTAGTATTCAGGGTAAGCGCGTTAGTTAGTTACCCAGATTAACTAACTAACGCGTTTACCACTCACAGTACAGGAAATTCTCTAAGTTTGAGACCAGGTAAAAGCAAAGGCCGCTTCTTTAGAAGTTAATACTAAAAATTATGTGGTTTTGTTGCATAGTGATAAAATTAATATTTTTCCAACGTTATCGTATTCGTTACGTCGTCGTCGGTATAACATTATATATACATTTATCAACGTTTCTTATACACAAATCTATTTAATTAAGTTGGTATGAATATAGGTTACTAGATAAAAATTCGCGCGATACTTTTTTCCTGTTGAATTTATGTTCATTGTTATTTTATTAATTTAGCTGTTGCAGTCAAGTTGAAAACGGTTGTTCCTCTATTCGACGGTGACTACCGTTCGCATCTATTTGGTAGTATGTACTTCAATTTCTTAGGCTGCTAACAAATGGACTTCGTAAAAATTAATTAATCTTCCCCTATTATATGTATATATAATAATATTAAATTATTAAATAATATTGAATAATAGTTTTTTAAATTTTATAATTGTTTTGCTTTTAAGCCCGCCTAAGATCTTAGGGACAAGGAGGTGGCTGAAAAACAGCGCTGTCTGCGACAACAACGTTTCCAGGCAACTCAAGCTAAGACAGCTTTTTTATCATTTTGGAGATGTGGTCTTGTTACACCGTGGATATAGTGGCTTACCGATAATAATATTGTATCGCTTTTTTTTTTAATAAAATCCAAGAAAGACCTTGGCGCCCAATTGGGGCTCAATATCCCATGAATAAGAATTTTATGCAATGAATGAACTGAAAGTACTAAGTACATTAAGAAATAGATGATAAAACTAACCCTTTGAAAAACAGTGGCCCAAACCAACATATTTGGTTTTTTTTTGCTTTATCACACGATTACACTTGGATGTGCTAATTTTTCTGAGCCCAGCCGATAATATTCTTTGTTTTTAAAGCTATCCTCCTCATGACTTGGGTGGTTTTGAGGTGGGCCGTTATTCTAGAAAGTAATCGATGCGAGGAATTATTCCCGCCATCTCACTGTGGGCTACGCCCCTATTTCTTATTCGCCCGGTACAACCTCGTTAACTATAAAATGGCCATTACCGTAACCATTGTTTTTTCTCGCTTATTATATCCAATAACGTTCAAATATGAACAACTTTAAGCTAAACTATCAATATGTTTAAATGGCATTAGAATAGACAAAGTAGTACAAATATTTTATGGAAATTAGATCTAATTACCGTTATCATGAAGAAGGTAATTAGAAAGTTCAAACATTTTTAATGGCTACGGTAATTAGATCTAATGACTATTTCCATAAGACCTATGTGTCTTAATAACTCGAAAACTTTCTTTGTCTTTGCTAATGCCATTTAGACGTATTGATAGTTTAACTTAAATATATTCATGTTTCAATGCTCTTGGGTATAATATGCGAGAAAAACCAATGGCTACGGTAATTAGGCTGAAAAGATGAAAATGGCTACGGTAATTAGCCTAAGAACACAAATGCAAAGAAAGCAAGATATTTACTATGAATTGATATTAATTTTCAAACCAACTTAAAGTATTATGCAAAACAATAATTATGTCAATCATCTTATACAGAATCTATGTTACGTACATAGTAATCGACGTTTAAAATCTGTGACGGTAAAAATCAAACATGGCCATCTTCATACACAACATTTTTCAAATATTTTTTTCTTAAAAAGTCATGTTTTTTTTTCAATTCCGTTTACTTTCAGAATATTTTATAAATTTTTCAGTATATTTTAATAAATAACATTGGTAATTGAAGACAGAGATAGCAAAATATTCTCGTAACGAGTACGATAAGGACGCATGAACTCATAGATTATAAGTGCAGATATAAAGCATTGTATAGGCAACAAAATCATCAATTTTGTAGATGACTGACTGTAATGTAGTCAGGAAACTTATTTATATAGGATTTGGAACGTACTTTTTTGTGCTTATCTTACATTGCACAATAATTTCTTGCCTGTATATTAAAAAACAAAGAATTGAAAAAAATCATTTACAAATTTACAAGCCAAAAACATTACGTAAAGTCTTACCTTGTCTTAAATCTGTTTGACATGACTCGCTAAAGTTACAGTGTCAAGCAATTTCAGCGAATATATCAATATTATTTTGTGATATCTTGTCATTAATCATTGTGGAATCATTTTCAGGTTTCTCTTTAAATGCTTTAGCATCTAATTCATCGTCATCAATTGATACTCGTTTGTTAGTAGACCAATGTTTAATAGCGAAAGAAGAAATTATTAAATTATATTTAAATTTGTGGCGATCTTTGGGAAGTTCTACGTCCAGCAGTAGACGTGTTTCGAAAAAAAAAAAATAGGGACACACAAACAAACAAAACTATTTATTAACTTGGAATTATCATAATAATAATAACGCACGCACACTCAACATAGCCCCGTACTAGGGAAACCCTGTATCACGGGTGCCATGGACACACACATAGACCACCACGAATTACATCCAAACTCACGAGAGAAATAAATGTAGGCCATACAAATATTTCTCCCGGCCCGGGAATCGAACCTGGTACCTCTGCGTAGCAGTCCGGTATGGTAAGGGTTCGGCCACGGAGGCAGTTAAAGAAGCATAGTTCCAAGGTAGAGGTTTCGATATGACTTATACACATCTTTCACCTTCCTTTAATAGCAAACAAATTTGTTTTACTTTTTCATTGTCTTTTACTTATCTACTTTTCGTTGTGTTTATTCTGTTCAACAAAATCATGAATGTCCCGGTAATGCAAATTTTAAAAGTTTTATTATATGTTGCACGACAGATTTCAAACGTCCATTACTATGAACGTAATTAGAGATGGCTTTTCACCCGATAAATATCCGTTTTTACTGAGTATTTATCCTAAAACATGGATAATTATTTTTCTGTGTTTTTTACAATAAAATTCATTAGAACTATTTTTTTATTAAATAATTACGTTTTTGCTATTCCTTTATGTAACAATACTGTTCTACCTACGTTTTTCGAGTCGAGTGGTATAAAAAATTGTATTGACGGAAAGTTATCAAATTAACTGTAACCCTGGAGCTGACCTACCATGCGTTAATAAAGTGCGACCCAACTTTATGGTCTTGGTGTCTACTGCGTACTGAATAGTCATGTTTGGACTTGAAATAGCCTAAGGATTTTCTTTCACATTTTACACACATAATTAAAACACATGATATAAAAAATAAATGTTTATAATTGTGTAAGTACACAAAGTGTTTTAAAAATATACTTTGTTTTACTAAATATAAATAATAAACCACGATTAAAAATATTTATCCACGTTTTTGGATAAATATCGAGTCAAAATATAATACATTTATCCTGAGTATTTATCCCTATGATATTTATCCATGACCCATCTCTAAACGTAATATATATTATTTATTAATTTACATTTCTTAATTCCTCGCCTGGTCCCTTTTTCACTTTTTCTCCAACTTTCAAATCCCGTTTCCAAATTACATTCTATGATATTACAAAGGTTTTGCCATTTTAAAAACAAGTATGTCACGTATGTCAAGTTAACACTTTGTAAGTGGACGTTTCAGCCACTTACAAAGTGGTTACCGCGAAAAGCAAAGAAATAGGAAAAAAAATGTGGAAAAACAATAAATCGGTGCATGCACATAACGTATGCAATTTACAATATACATTCAAGAATTAGTTTTCATAGATAAGCCCATCAGTGTCAAGGTTATTATTATAATAAAGCAGCGATCCAGACTCAAAGATTAGATAGTCAACAACACCTGGCGAAATTATAATGATAGATCAGGTGGTTTCGTATTTATCTTGTGTCTGCGGTAAGTTAAACATGCCCACAAAAATTTAATGCAGCTGTAAAGGTGTACTTTATAATAATCAGAAACAAGAGACCACATGGTGCCGGTGGCCATGCTACAAAGTAAATTTAGAACAGAAAAGCGTAAACACTGCAATTAGGCCTCTATAAAAAAAATAAAATTGGAAAATTTGGGAAACTGACCTATTTCTAAAATGTCGATTATGAGAAACGTAGAAACAAATGATCTTAACAGTAACAAAGATCTTGTTGAGTAGGTTATATACTTCCCGATAACATAAAGAAGTTGTTCATTAACTCTCAGATAAAAAATAACAAGCAGGCAGCCTAAATGTGGCTATCAAATAAGTGTCTATAGATATTATTTCAAGGCCAGTGGTTTATCAAAAAATTCGCCTCGAACTCGACAAAACAAATAACAAAGAATCTCCCGAGAATTCTGTTTAAATTCTGGGGAGATATTCGTTTTTCTTGCATTAGATGGCTGAATGTTAATGTGCAGAAACAGTTGGCCTTGAGATGCTGAAAGCTAGATTTTTAGAGAAGTTATTAATAGACAATCCAATGCTGTTTTTGTGGGTGTTCGTACTAAAAATCTTCAATGATAACTGTGTAAAAAAGGAATAGACAAAGTTTCCAGTGATAGAAGTAAAGTGATTCCAAGAAGAAAAACTGGATACTCGAAAATAAACTGGCTAGTAATGATGACTACCGTGAAACGACAAAAAACCATTAGAGCTAGGCAGTAGGCAGAGTGTTACGGTAGGCAGCGTGATCGATCCGCGCGTTGAGGCAGGTCGGGGCTCAGACCACACGTGTCGATGTCATCCAGCATTTCGCACAAATTATTCCTATTTTGAAAATTACCATTCCTCCATAGCAAAAGTACAATGAAACCATTAACATGTGAAATTTCTTAATTGTATTACGCATATCTGAAATTTTCATTCCGAGTCAAGGAAGTAATCAATTAAGTATTAGGTAATTTTAATAGTTAGTATTTTAATGCAGAATGCGTAAAGTATGTGTGTGTGTGTGTGTGCGTAATATATTTGGTCAATGTGCAAGTGAAATTTGTGTTTTTGAGAACACATGTAATTTAACAGTAATTTATTTTTGAATCATTCACAAGTTTGGAACACTTAGTGAAAAATTTCAATCATCAGTTCATTATTGTTTAGTTTTGATATTATTTCTGCGTGTTTATGTTAAATACGCTATTATTAGATATTAAAGAGAAGGACAGAAAAAAATAAGGTTGAATTATTCAATATTTGGTTGTTTATCATAAAATATTCGGTCTACCGCAGTTGATAAAGTGTTAGGATAGGTCAAGGCAAAACAAATTTGCGAAATCGCGCCAGATCCAACGTGTTTAGACTCCACAATTATTATACAAAGAAAGATGTAATGGTACGCACCAAGTCTAGGTCCAACCACTCCATGTTGGCTTGCATGCTGGCTTGTTTATAATAGTTAGGTCAGGTTAAGTTTCTTGTGTCTATGCTAGATTTCACAGACAGTACTACGCGTCGCGACGGTCGGTACACGAGTGCAGCGGCGTGGTGTCGTGTGTTGCACCGAAAATTCGTTCCCGCGCCACGCTTCACCCCGCTCTTCATACCGCTCGAGCGCTCGCAAATATTTTTCAGACCACACCGCGCAACGCCATCTAGGGGCGATTGGGCACCCCTCCCAGCCCCGGCGCGTCAACGCGAGTGTGGCCTTGAACTTGACTACACGTCACGACTACGAGCGAGCGACCCACTTTTGCGGCGCCTCCCCGCCTCGCGCAGCCCGTCGTGCGCACTGTCATGGCCGCGGCAGTTGAATGGAGCCTTAAAACACGTTGTCGCTCCTCCGCAATGGTCTCGTTTTCATTGCATTACGTCATTGTGCACGCATTCGACTGATTGTCACACGAATCCACATACCTACTAAGCAAACTGACCTGCGGTATCGCGTGGTCTCTTATTCCTTAATAGTAGAGAGGTACAAGATTTTTGTACTGTTGAAAATTCATATATTTAGCCACTGAACATAGATTCAAGCTTTGGTGTCCTGTTTATTAGGACCCAATTAAATTCTTAAATGTTTAGTGAACGAAGAAGATGGGCAACATTCATTCATTAATTGCATAAAGAATCGTTATAAACAAATAAGTTCATTTGGCCCCCATCTCACCTGATGGAAAGTGACAATAAGGTCGACGACAATGTAGCATGTATTGCACACCTAAATAATGCCTTTTCACCCTCCCCTAAGTCTGCAGGCAGGAAATTCCACTATTTAGCCGTTCGCCATATAAATGTGCATGCTGTACATTGCTCATGCATGCTATACAGTACTCTACATTTTTTCTACTTCATTTAAGATCGATGTTCCTTCTCTCTAGAAAGGCCTACTAAAGTTCCTCGGTATACCAAATCTTTATAATGATTATGATATTAGTTTGCAATAAGTAATTATAGGATACTTGAGTGCCGACAATAAAAGCATTTTGTCGGTAGTCACTGTCCAGTTTTATCGCAGCCTACAATTACGCAGTATTGCAGAACACTGCGATTTTGAACTAAGCGTTCAGCGACGCACTGAGACCTGAAACTTTATCGTGAACAAAGCAACCATCTTCTTATTCTTTAGATGTTTTTGATGTTACGACGATGCAGTACTGCGTTATTGTATAAAAGCATCGATATATATGCAAAATGGCTCAATGAAGAGGTTTGTTGATTTCCGTGAATTTAAATGGATACATATTATTAATAATAATACATAAGCTGCGATTTCATTCATACCAAGCTTTTGTGTATTAATAAGACTATAATCATCAGAATCGTGGATTAGACCATCACAAGTGACCAAGACCTTACACTTAATAGATTAGAACTAAATATTGGGCCGTAGCTTAAGTGCTGAGACGCATTTGTGAATTTTCGGAAATTTTGACAACTTACTAATGCATCATTTGCCTTAAACAATGAGTAATCGTTGATGCGCACTCGCCATATCTACGCAGTGAATTTTTACCAAGATGACATTTGGATCGCGTCTATGGGAAATTCAGGCCGCACGTGAAAATAAGGGAAAGCTCTTATTACACTGACTAGTAAACCGGTCAAAAAACTTGCGACTTCTATCAGTAAACGGTCTTCACGATAATAGTACTCTAAAGGCACTACATGATTGAATAATTAATTAGCTCCTCCTCCTCAGTCGTTCCCTCAGTATGGAGGACCGTGACCCCCTTTATTGGGTTGTTTTTGTTACAATTGTTTGCGCCATGTTTCGCAGAGATGCTCCAGTCTCGTCGCCTCACACAGCGGTTTTTCCAGTGTTTAGCGACACGATAAATCTTGGATAATGTATGGCCCTGCAGCTTGCAACCATAGAAAAATAGTCTTTTCAAGAAATATCAGTGCTCTCCATGTCACGCATCCGATTTACTGGAGTGGTTTTCGTACATCAATCGACGGTATTTTACCTACTTTCAAGTCTTTTAATACTAATTTGTTAGTTAAGTAACAAGTATTAGAAGCTTTCAACCCTAGCACCGCATCTTAAATGCATTAATGTACAGATGAGATTAATTTTAATTCAGATGTCATAATTTTGCATTTTTTGGACCAAGCCATTATCTGGCGAATTTCATTAGTGACAAGTATAACTTTCTTGTCAGAATATGGCAATTATTAGGTCACTTTCTGATGTAGTTCAAATATCAAAACAGTGATTTTGGAATTCTTCCAGAGAACTTTATTTCCTCCATTAATATGGAAAATAATTGATCAATATTGAAGATCAAAATGATGTAGTGAGCACTAAAGATATTGGCGCAGAAAAAAGCAACGAAATATACCGCAAAAATTTTTGCATAAGTACATACATTCACATACTACCTGGTCTCAAAGTAAAGAACTCCCTGCGCTATGAATGCCAGTGAAAAGAATTAACTTCGAGGGTTGAACCCAAAACACCAAGCCTGTTTTTAAAAGTTCGTTTCCTAAATAGGCGTCCATAATACTAATCACTGGGTCACCTAGGTAGTCAAAATATATTGATGAAAAAATATATTTATTAGAGTTATCGTGACCTTCAGCAAACGACGAATCGAGACCTTAATAACCAGACGGCTAATGCATCACAAATTATGCCTAAAATTGTATAACCGAAATACATTATTTTGCTTCCTTTTGTCACGCGTTTACGCTGTGACAACATAAATAACGCACTACATGTGCTGCCGGGCTGGAGCGAACAACCAAACTATACACGTCTCTCACATATTCCGCTACAATTATTTGATAAGATGAAAAACGAGGAAATTGAGGAATTTGGCTCAAGGATAGGAATTAGAAGTTCACTCACAGGCGTGAAATTGCGAAAGCGTTATACATTGTTAAACATACTCGCAGAAGCTTTTTTCACGTGCTTTTTCTCTATGCTTTACATTCCACTGTGTTCCAAAACCCTTTCAGACGTTACATTTCGATTTAAACTTAGTAAGTAATGAGTTTTATTAAATGATTATCACTAATTACAGGTTGCTAACCACGTCATGTTTCTTTTTTTTTCTCTCCCGATATTTCGGAACGGTTACACGCTCTACTGTCACGGTTAGACTGGCTAGGGGCTGACAACTTTAAGAACAAACGTAATATTTGACTACCCTCCTTCGCTGTTGACGACTACCTCGATTATTTGTGGCATTACCCCTCACTTTTTTTCCGACAAACTACACTCAGTGTATACACGAATCAGTTTCGTGTTTCTTCACTTGTTGTTGCCGTATTTTCACATTTAATTGTAATCATTTAGTGAATAACCACGGAAGTCTTAAAATCTGTCATGCGTTTTATTGCTTTTATTTGATTGAGGTTCATTTGCGTTTTCAGGCGTTCAGATCTGAAGAAAATTTTATACACATCATATCACAGATATCCTACGGAATTAACAGCTAATTTTTTTAGTAAGCATGATTTAGTGCAATTTTTAAACTTATTTTTGGAAGCTACTAACGCGAAATAAAAAAGAAAAACGCGTTGTAGTATACTAATAGTATTACAGTATAGTTATATTTTAGATTTTCGTTCTCACTTTGATTTTGAAACACCGTGCATTCTGATAGCAAGTGTGTATAGTATAAAATAGCCAGAGATAATCTACACTTCCAATGCACTGAGTGCACTTACAAAGTACAAAGTTCAATGCGCTTTACAATTATTATGAATTTTATATTCGTCAACTATTGTCGACACGACTAGCGACATCTAGTACCAACTTGTGGTACTAAGTTGCGTTAGTAGAGCAAATATTCTAAATACGTAGAGCTTCAGCTGAACGTCCAAATATATATAAAAAAAATATTTTCTTGTCTCATAGTGCTTTCTCATAGACTATGAAATAGAAATGAAATGTTGAACAACTATTTGACGACATTTTTTAAACACCGAGCGACCACTTCAGTTCTATAATTAATGGCGCTTGCGGCAAACCCGCGCAATGCAATGCGAGTGCTCCGCGAAATATGTATGCGAATGTGTGCGTCCGTCCGTACACGCCGTACGTCTGGCGTGCACACACACAAACCACGCTGCTACGTTTGTATGGAGTTACCATTCTGCTCAACCGCAATCTCACCTCTGCCGAGCGACGATTTTTTTTAGTATAAAGTGGAATGAAAACCAGAAGATGAGCCACTTGATGCGAGGTGTTCATCGTCGCCCATGAACATCTGCAGAGAAGCTGCCACCGATATTTGAAGAACCCAATGCCTTAGCGCAAAGGAAAAAAAGACTATTCCACATCATGCAGGTTCAAGGAAAGAAAATGTGATGCCCGCGTGGTCTAAGATGACTGACCGAATGGTACGCGTATGTCTAAAAATACCTATACGCTTACACAAACAATTCTACAAAATTATGTCCAAAAAATAATAATGGAGTGACTGAAACAAGGGCTGGCACCTTACGCAATGAACTTAGGTACTAAGAAAGCGCTGTCAGCATTTACACACCCTGCTGCAGAGACTCACTTTCATCCATTTAATGTAGCTCCATTCCTGTACTTAGGTTGTTTGTTTAATAGTCGTTTGCATCTATTAATTTAAAAAAATACGTTAGTTAAGAAGACAACGTCAATATAGACTTTCTTGAAGGTTTAGTGATTGTCGTTATATAAAAGTACGTAAGCACATACTCGTATACCGTTATTAATACTTTTCACACCACTTTCACTTTCCACTTTTCAAATCTGGTAGTATTTCTGACCCCACCAATTTCAGACCTATATCAATACTACCAACTCTCAGTAAAATATTTGAAAATATTGTTCTAAATCAGATGTGTGCACATTTTTATACAAATAACTTAATGTCTCCTAAACAATTTGGTTTCACTCGAGCTCGCTCTACAACCGACGCTGGTGTCGAGTTGATTAATCAATTATTTGATGCATGGGAAGACTCACATGATGCTATTGGTGTATTCTGTGACCTTTCCAAAGCTTTTGATTGTGTGCACCATGATACACTGGTCAGGAAACTTCGCCATTATGGTGTGTCGGGACGTGATCTCGACCTTCTTAAATCGTATTTGCGTGGTAGGGTACAGAGGGTCGATTTTAACAGTACGAGACCATCAGGATCTGCAATTAGCATGGGTGTCCCTCAAGATTCAATTCTAGGCCCATTTTTGTTTTTAGTTTATATTAATGACTTACCTAGCCTTATGGAGGGTATAAAACATGAGATAGTATTGTTTGCTGATGATACTTCCTTGTTATTTAAAGTTAAAAGGCACCAATGTTCCTACGACGATGTGAAGAATGCTATATCTAAAGTAGTTGATTGGTTTGCTGTTAATAACCTACTTCTTAATGAGAAAAAACAAATTGTGTGAAATTTACATTACCCAATGTTAGAGAGACGGTTACAAACATTGTAGTTAGAAACGAAAAATTGAATCTTGTGGATACAGTTGTATTTCTAGGTATAACGTTAGATGCTAAATTGCAATGGGGTCCCCATATAAGTGAGTTATCAAAACGGCTCGGCTCTGCAGTGTACGCGATTAAAAAAATAAGGAAACTTTCAGATGTCGAAACCGCTAGATTGGTTTACTTCAGCTACTTTCACAGTCTAAGTCATTATACGGCATTTTGCTTTGGGGTAATGCCGCCGATATCAATAGAATCTTTGTCCTGCAGATTCTTACACTAACCTCACAGTACATTTATGAAAATGTAATTTATGTTAAAAGGAATAGTAATTTCTTTATGAAAAATAGTGACTGACATAACATTAATACGAGGAATAGAAGTAAACTAGCTTTTCTTGATGTCTTCACAAAGTCAAAAAATCATTTAAGGGGCAATGTATATGTTTCTATAACAAGATTCCGGTTGATATACAAAATTTGCCTTTCACGAGGTTTAAAACTATAGTGAAACAAAAACTTTATACTAAAGGTTATATATACAATATTATATATACAACTTCTGCGTACTTGGATGACAAAAATCCGTGGTAGTAACTCGTTTAGCTCATGGAGGTAGTCTCGATCTCTGATGTTTGAAATAAAAAAATACTGTAAATGTTATTTACAAAGAGGAACCCCTAGAGTTTCTTGCTCATTCTTCTCAGGGGAATCTGCCTTACGAATGAGCGGTAAAGTTTAACCTTTGTGACGATTTCAAGTGTAATAATGCTTACCTATGAAATAAAGAATATTTTGAATTTGAACATCTAAAATATATTTGATGATATGATCATTTATTGATGAGGAGAAATTTATTTAGAGAGGAGTGAATTCTCTAATGTATGGAATTTCTGACGATGACATCATTTGCTCATAAAGTGTGTTCGGACTAGAGGTGGGCGTTTAAACGAAAAGCTCTTTAAAAAATCTGCTTCTCAAATAAGCGCATGTGCACGCTTTTCATTTTAAGTGTAAGCGTTGGTCACTGGTCAGTTCTATAGGTACTCAACAATTTCATTTTTTACAACGCGTCTAGGTTTCAAGTAGCGCCATTTATGTTTCCTAAACAAATTAATTCAACATAACGTTGCAAGCTTTTTAAACATAAAGTCTATGCGCTTAAACGTTTTTCTTAACGACTTTTTAAGCGTCAAACTGAAAAGCGTTTAAGTGAAAAGCGCTTTTACAAGCACGCTTTTAAACGTACGATTTTAATGATAAAAAAAAAGCAGTTATTTTCCATTTCAACGTTAACAACTACAAAAGTTAAACAACTTATTAATATGTTTTTGAGCGCTTTTAAACGCCAGTGAACAAAATGTTAATATAATAACGTTATGTCATAAATAAAAATAAAACTCGTTTTTTACAAAAAACTTACTTCTCTTAAAACGTTTAGTGGTCTACTCTTGCGTTTCGCTATCAACACGAAACGAAAACGTTGCAAGGTTTTTTAACATAAAAGTTATATGCGCTTTAACGTTTTCTAAACGGTTTTGTAGGTTCAAACTAAAAAGCGTTTAAAAAAGCACGCTTTTTTTAAAAAAGCATAACGCTTAAGCGATTAATAAAATAAGCAGTTTTTCCATCTCTAGTTCGGACGGAACCTATTAGGGTGCTGTTATTTGCACAGGTTGGTTTTGGTACATTTAATGTATGGTTTCAACCCGTTTTGTCTGAGTCAACAAGTAGTGCCGCGCACATTTTGTATACATGTTCGGTTAGGTTGTCTTTTGATGTATCTGTTTGTATTCTATTAAGTATTGTTTTGATGTGCCTTTTGTTTTTCTAATGGGGCTGACAAGCTCCACAACGATCAAAGGCCCCAAATAAAAAGTAAAAAATTGTAGGGGTTGTTACCGTTTTTGAAACAATTCATAAAATTTTTTGTCTTTTAAAAAAGTTCATTTTTGTTCAGTTTTATAAAAGTTCATTTGTATTTGTTGTTTGTTGTATTTCCCTTTTTTTGTACTGTATTTTCCAGTGTGGAAAAGACAAAGGCACTAACGCCTAATGCCTATATAGCCAACACTGAGAGTAATTTCGTTCTTGGATTCCATTACAAATTTATGTCTTCGATATTGCTTCTTAGGAAATGAAATAAAATAGGAGAATTTCTTCTTAATTTCATTCTTGATTTTTCAAGAGAAAGAGTAAAGAACGCGTGATGTTTTCAGGGGTTTTGTATACAGTTGAAGAAGGTTATCGATGAGGATTATTCTAGGAATAGAAAAATGAGAGCAATCGAAAAATACACGATGCAAGGATTTGTTTGTTTCCGCCATTTTATTTGGGTAGGTAAAGGTACGGGGACCGTACGACCTCTTCATATTTATGGAAAAGGCGACAAGCGCATGTTCTTATATAATTTATTTCATGTCATGAAGAGTTGATGCTGTATAATTATTTAGGGTAGGGTAAGCGTCTATGTTTTTCAATAGGTCGTCTGTAGAGCACGGGATAAATTCGAGTTTGTTATATTTTAACATTGTGACAACCTACAATATTTTTCAGTTAATTTTTATTTATTGCAATTGACGAAATTGACTGTCAATATCGAGTTCTTAAGTTTTCGCGGTTGCTACTCTTTGGAAATGAAACTAGGTATTATTTCGGATGTAAAACGCGTTAGTTTTTTCAAACAAACCAAAGTTTCAGGCTCTTTACAGTTGCCATGGTCCACCGCGAATGTCACCATCAAATTTATCGTATTATTTTATTTATATTCAGGTTACAAAGACCCATAAATACATTCCTTATGTTTTGTTAGTTTTAACATACATAATAATATTATAAAACAATTAATTACTCATTATTTACACGTATTGTCTGCGTGGGACGCAACGTGGGTGCCCGGTAGCCGGCGTCGAAACCGTAGGTACAAGATACCCTTCGGCTAAGTTAGGCAGCCGCGAGGAGGACGACGGGGCGGTGTGGCGCGCTTAGTGTTGTTAAAAAAACCTTTTTTTTTCTAAAAGTATAAAAATAAAAATATGACAATTGTATTTTTTTTACTACATTTTCTCTATTGTTGTTATTATTCTTCACAGATACATTGTTGAAAATATATGGGCAGCACTCACAGTGTTGTCAATTTGTGGCGAATTCCCCAAATTGAGGAGAATTTTGCTATGTGGGGAAAATGCGGGGATTCTAACATTTTACCTTTTTTTATTAAATCTATCGATTGCTGTTGCATCGCTACTTTGATGATTCGTAATAAAAACACTACTTATTTTTTTCCACATCGTACATATCCCTTATATAGTAACATTTACATAGAATTATTAGCAAGTCGCTTATATAAAATTATTCGGTAGCATTTGAGTGAAGGAAACGAAGACACAGAAAATTTAGATGACATTACAAGTGTGGGTAACACCTGTAACAGTGTAACTAGTAACACCATAAATGAAGATTATGAGGAGAGGAAGGGGAGGACGTATCTTCTCTTAGGTGCTGGGGGGGTTCCGGTGCGAAAATCGATCCCGGATCCTTCCGACTAGAGCACCCGAGAAGGCCACCGTGGGGTTTTAGCCGGTAGAAGTCATAACCTCCATAACCTCCCGCTGCCCCCGCGGCGGAGAGGTTTCCCCCATGCAAAAAAAACACCTTTTGGCTAAAGCTCCTTGTAGGTCGACCCATGTTGAGTTACTTTCACCACAAATACTTTCACAACTACTCGACCCTCAGGGAAGCATTAGTTTTCACCCGCATATACTCCACAATATCCGCAGATTGTGGAGTAATGACGTGACACGTGTAATAATGTTGTCAGTATAGTTGGACGCAGTAAATGATTAGGGCCAGTCAGGACAGTGCCACTAAGGTTACGGCTGGTGTACTTCTTTTTCCGTTTCACCCTTTTGAAACCGTCCTCATCGCACTGGTCAGCTCCAGAGATGAGTCATCTTTGTTTATGCCTGTGTTGTGGTTGCGGAGCACTGAGTCGGTTAACAGCTGCAACAGCAGCGTCATCACGTTGTGGGGTCAACGTGCTTACGCGTGACTCGGCGTTACGTCTCCGCCGGGGCAGAAAAACGAGGAGCGGGACGTGTGGAACGACATCAGGAACAGTGTTCGGTAATGTATGGACCGACTCATAACTGCCGATAGATGAGTTTTGCGCCCGGCGACAAGTGTTCACGTTACAGGCGAGACCTACTTACCGAAGCCGCACCAATCAGTAACGCAACTTGGGCACGTATTTTTTTTTGGGAACGATTTGTTCAGCAACATTCGCTTTTAGGAACGTGATCTTCTTCAGCAGCCTGGTGACGTCGACGTGGTCGAACGTAACAGGAGGCACTTTGTGCATCTCCGCCACGAAAGCAGGCACGAATGCAGGGCACGTTGTGTGACTCGGTCTCCTTTAACAACGTGTCCTGGAGAATCTTCGCTCCTTCATCCCTCCGGCGAGATGGCATCTGCTCGGCCTTGCCAAGCGTGCGGAAAGGCAGCGCCTTGCCACTGCAAAACTCTTCATCCTTGAAATTTTACTTGCAGATTTGCATGATGCTAACCCCGTACATAGTGTCGATGGCGTGTGTGACGAACGCCAGCAGTTTTTTTATTTTTATTTACTTATTTTTTTATGATACTCGTGATGCGACGAACAAGTCCTGCACTGATAGTAAGCGACACGCCTATCCATAATAGTTGCTGTGCCACTCAGAGCTTTAATTCTGAAGATCTGAAAAGCACCACCACTGCACCCGTCACATTGAGACATGAGTTGAAAAGTCCCATGTGCCTATAATTTCACCAGCACCCTTACCCTTCAAAACCGAAACGCAGTAATGTTCACATTAAATACATAGGTAAGGTGGTTCACATAGGTAAGGTGGCAGTACTTCTCTGAACGAACTCTTTCACAAGGAGCACTAATGGTAGCAGTAGAGTGCGTCATTGACTATGAGGCTGGGAACCCATAGTCAATTACGCGCAGCAGCTATTGCCGCGCGAGTCGCGATTTATTATAATTCTTACTGTGTAGTAGAGCACAGCATATTCATCTCTATTTTCCCATAAGTAAGGTACAAATTTGTGTTTTGCAAATATGGAATCGCACGTCTTCACGCGTCGCGCCGTACCATTCCAGAGCGTCGATATATACAATGTAGATTTTACGACTTTTCACTAAATGATTGTAACTAATTAAATTTTAACAAAATACAGTTCAACCAGCTCGTTTCACTAGCGATCGGCCACAGATAAGTATTGAAATCTATACTGTAAACTAAGTGTTTTATGTAATGTCAGGTGTTTTTGTGAAATTACTCCACTCGTTTGTTATAATTATTAATACAAAGATCGAACACTTAGAAAATATTCCGGATTCGAATCGAGACGTCTTCCAGCAAACCGCCAACTAGGTTTAATTGACATAGCGTCTGTAGGGCTAGCACGATAAGACGCCACTTGCGCGAGAGCGACATAAAGCGCGTGATCTCTATGCGAGAATACATAGGGCGCACTATAAGTTTCCGGAACTGGCCTCTTACATAAACAATATTTAAAAAGTAATTACAACATTTGAAAATGGAACTCTTTGGCTGTAGAATACAGTTTGTTTCATCTGACTGTCACTCGTTTTTACATTGTGGCGTCATTTTAGAAATTGGTTGTCGCCTCACTTGGTGCAATGCCATGCTTACCAGATTCAACGAAGGGGCGTGAAATTTGGTGTGAGACTCAGTAACAGGTGACGAAACATGGATTTATAGTTACGATCCCAAAACAAAGCAGCAATCGAGCGTATGGGTCTTTCGAGAAGAGCCAAAACCAACCAAAGTGCGCGCGTGCAAAGTACCTCTAAGCGGATGATTGCTTCTTTTTTTTAATAAAACTGGACACGTGGCTATTGTTCCTTTGGATAATCGTTATACCGTGTATAGTGATTGGTACACGACCATTTGTTTGCCGGAAATTATTGACAAACTCCGTAAAAATAACCGTAAACGCCGTATCATCTTGCACCACGATAATGCCAGTTCTCACATGGCCAAACAGACAAATTAATTTTTGAATGTGAACAACATTGACCTTATGAGCCAACCCGCGTACAGTCCCGACCTGGCACCTTGTGACTTTTATTTATTTCCAAAAATTAAGAACCATTTACGTGGTCAACGATTTTCATCACCTGAAGAGGCTGTCGAAGAGTATGAAAAATATGGTCGTGTGTATCTCAGCGACGAATTTCGTGATGGTCGCCCGTCCGCTGCTATGAACAACAAAAACATCGATGCTGTGCGCCGTATGATCAAAACAGACAGGCATGTGACATACCATGAGATTCGGGCATCTTTAGGCACAGGCATGAGTCTAATACAATCAATACTACACAAACATTTGGGTGTGAAAAAGCTGTGCTGTGAAGAGACTGTTAAAGAATATGAAAAATATGTTTCAGAGATTGTCACGGAGGAGTGGCATAAGAAGTGTTTTCAAAATTGTTTCATTCGTATGAAAAAGTGCATTAACGCTAACGGAGAATATTTTGAGAAGCAATAAATTAATTTGTTATAATTATTAATACAAAGATCGAACACTCAGAAAAAACACTCAGAAAAAATTCCTTCGATCCGGTCGGATCCGACCTTTGTATTAATAATTATAACAAACTAGTGGGGTAATTTCACAAAAAAAAAAATTGAATATCAATTCAATAAAAATTTAATTAATAAATTAATTTCTGACCATTTATAGTATTTTTTTTCTTATTCACTCCGGAAACTTACTAGTGCGCCTCACGTAGCAGTATCTCGGTTTATGTCACGGTTTATAACTAAGCTTAGTTGGCCTAGCGTCTGACACTGTTTGCGAGAAGACGTCGGTTCGAATCCGGCCGGATCGAAGGAATTTTTTCCAACTACTCGATCTTTGTATTAATAATACTGTATACTTTTTACTTAATATATTTTGCGGAAATTGTGATTTACGTCAACTCAACATACACACTTGATCCGACTGAACTTAAGTACAGTCCGATAGTAGTTAACTACTACTTCAACCTTAGACACTCAGAGACCCAAATATTGCAAAGCTGGTTTATCACCAGTTGTACATTTCAAAATAGTAATCTTGCTGAAGAAGACGAGAACCATATTGCAAGAAGGAGATTTTGGGTAAATAACCTTTGGAAGCCTGCCGAAGTGTAACGAAGGCTACCGGCTCAGTATGCCTAAGCTTACAGCAGCTTTGTTTTTGTAGCTACCACCATTTTACACCAGTTACATTTATGCAAAATAAATAATTAGCAATATAGCTTACCTTTGCTGATAAATGTGTATTAACTTGGTTGTATACCACATATTATTCTTGAATTTGTTATGAAACATTTGAACATTCTTTCACCTGTAAAGATTAAAATCAATTTAACAAGGATGCTGCAATGCAAGTACTCATATCTCTATTCTCCATATAATATAGGTCTAAAGTTAATTAACACATGCTCCTTTTTAAGTGTAGACCACTAATCTTAGCAGGTGCAAACTACAATAGGCGACATAACTGTAGGGCTAATACAGAACGCGGCTTGCGCGAGAGTGACATAGCATTCTCTATGCGAGAATAGCAGTATCTCAGGCTTTATGTCGCTGTCGCGCAAATCGCGCACTGTCATGCTAGCCCTACTGATTTCTATAAAATTGCACAATATTTAGTCTAGCCTACACTGATGATGATGAATTGTCTCTTAGCCCGAATTGTATAAAATAAGTGCTACCTGTAGACACTTTTAGCAGTGTCATTACTAAGAATAGTTAGTGCCTCAGTTATTTCCTATATGGTCACAGATTGATATGCCTATCACTGTATAACTACAGGTCATAGACACACTTCTTGGCCACTGTCCTTGACCTATAATAGGTCGAAGAGTGTCCTTGATTTATAGATCAAGTGTGTTTATAACACATAATTAAATGTGAGAAATTAATGTGGAAGTCATTCAGGTAGAGAAGTTGACATGTGCAAATACTAATGGGATTTAATGTGTAGTCTCTATACTTTCAAATTAATGCAATGAATTTGTAAAGTCCAAATATTCTTTATTACTAAGAAGCAGTGTGTCAAAAGCCATTTTGTCAATTGTAATTTAAAAGTATGTCCTTGTAATAATTTAATTTAATTTCGTAATTTTTTGAAGATAATTATACACCATGTTGAAGCTATTATTCTTATAAATTACGTTATGGCAATGAGGTTGGTATAAAAGATTCGTAATTTTTGCTCTAGTTTGGGATTCAATTATTCACCACATATTTTAAAATATTGATAATGAGAGTTGACAAATACACAAATATCACTTATGTACATGCATGGCAAAGGGAATATTTTTTGCCTTTTGAACAGCGGTGTCTAACTGTCATCGAACCACGCACTGCAAATCGCTCAAATATCCTTCTTCTGGACCATAAAAGCTCTTTCTAAGACTACTGAGCTGTAGAAATGTGCGTTTAAACAAAAAGCATTTAAAGAAAATAAGCGTGCTTATATCTTTAAAATAAGCACACAAGCACGCTTATAATTTCAAGTTGTAAGTGTTGTGTTCAGAATTCAACAATTTCCCGCCATCTGCGTTTCCTAAGCATATAAATTTGCCATTGTGAATAATAATGTTGTAAATAAAAATAAAACTTGTGTTTTGCAGTTAAACTTACTGGCCTACTCTTGCTTTTCATTGTCAACACAATGTTCCAAGCTGTTTAATTTAAAGTTTTGAGCCTAAATGTTTTTCTAAATGTTTTCAAACCAATATAAAATAAAAATATTTTAAGTGAAAGCGTTTTTATGGGCACGCTTAAAAATTAATATGCCGTTGTTTCCATATCTATTCAGCAGTAAGTACAAGGACATCATATTTCCCCAGAAGTTGCAAGTACTTACTGCACCTGGTAATTATTGCTTGACTATTGCTCTTATTAGGTCATTTCACCTTCTACTATTACGTGCACAATATGACTCACTTTAGTTAAAGTTTCAGAATTATAAAATTACTTCTATTACGAAGGTTATCGTGAAATTCAGTTTGCTAGGATTATGTAAACATCAACAATTACTGCAATACTAATAAAACTTACGTGTTTCTAAACCTTTTTTGATTATGCACGTAGCTTCTAATGATTACTACAGAAGTCTACAGTGTTATCGCTATCAGCAACTCAGATACAACGTAATTATTTACGAAACTCAAAAAATCCTATCTGTCAAATAATCCAAGGTTGATTGTTTCACTAGAAATTTCTAGATTTTTTTAATATCACTATGTCAAGGATAGATTTTTACACTCATTACAAGTTACTAATCCACCAAATTAAGTTTTGAGGAAATAATAGTGAATAAATTAACAAAATCTCGAAATTAGGTTATAATTTTGTTTTTCACTTCGAGTTTGTACTTTGTACGTAACGTAATAGTGATGTTGCCCTTATCGATTCTGTATTTATCGGGTCTAAGTGAAATATTGCTTTATATCTCTAAAGATTCATATTAATCAGATAAAAAATTAGTTTACTTACATAAATTGAAACGACATTATCATTCAATAGGGAACTAACTACAGTTGGTAGGAAATTCGTGCATGCGTTACTAATATGATTTGATTTGATACTTACCCAATATTATTTACATGAACTTACATTAATTTAAAAATAATTATCAAATAGTGTTTGTTCGTGTTCGTACAGTCAAAAACTCATCAACATATCAGTTTGACATTTTGAACGTTCTTATCATAAGTGCCATAGAGTTTAATTTGAATCTTAACTGTCAAGCTTGAAGTGCTCTTGATCCTGTACAAATATCTACAGAGGTGGGCAGTGAACTTGTATAATATTAATGTATAAAATGTTATCCGACATGCCGATATTGTACAGCTCATACAAGTTGTCATAGAGCATCTTGAAATAGCTCAAGATGTTATGGACCTTAACATCGTAGAGGATGTGTACATACATAGAGTTTGTCCACTGTGTTAAGCAGGAAGATTTGACTTATCTAATAGTGTACTGAGAATTGGATTTGCCAAATATTGGAACCCAGATGACCAGTGACCACTGCCACTTTTTTGTGGGAACATTCAGTTACTCGGAATAGCATTGAAAACTGTAATGAGGCGGCAAATCCAAGGTAATTATATATAAACGACTCTACTTCCTTCGGAGTTACGGGAGAAAGATGACCATAGCACACATAATCAGCTTATTTTATATTAGGTTGAGCTGCTAGCGGTGGAATGTGTGCTACGTGACATGATTTGAAGTTAGCGCGCGCAGAGATTGCCCTTGTACAGAGTCAAGAGCACGTCAAGCTTGACATTTAAGACTTAAATCCAACTCTATGCCGCTGACGATAAGAACGGTCCAAAGTACAAAGTGTCAAGCTTGACGTGCTCTTGACTGTACTAAAATTACATATCTGTTACTTTTTAAGCGTTCTCAGAGAACCTTCAAAATTATTTTGCAAAGCACATACAAGCTACAACTTTGATCAACCAGGCTAATATTCCTAATTATTTTCGAGATACGTTTTCTCTAATCCTCATTAAAAGTCACTACAAAATTAACTCTATATTATATTATTGTTATGTCCTAATTTCGACATTTAAAGGTATGTACTGTGTACTCCTCGTGTACTTTGTAGTATAGTTTAAAAATAGTTATTTTTGATACAAGTGCGGAAAGTTAGTCATTATTCACGAGTCTCGAGGCACCTTGGCCCGAGCCAGAGGCGAGGGTCAAGACTCGAGACAAGTGAAAATGGCAAATCCGCGTGTGTATCAAACAACGTTTTTTAATACATTGAAAGTAAAATAAAACAAAAATGCGAAAAATACCACGTTTTGAGCAACTGTATTAAAAAATCTTTTTTAATACAGTTGCTCAACACGTGGTATTTTACGTATGACAAATCGTGCCGAAAGTAGGTTTTTCGCACTAGTGTTTTTTACTTTTCCATTTTTTTTTAAATTAGTTGTTATTTCATGTCTTAAACATAGAACTAAAGAGGTTGTATATTTATTTAATAATTATGTGCTTTATGACGTAAGTCATTCGTCGTTAAAACTTATCTTTTGTTTAAATTGCATAGGTGTTTTATAAAACAATGAGTTACATTTAAAAATACCAAAATATTTTCCATAAAGAAGGTTGATTGAATATTTATTGGAGTAATATATAGAATACGCTTTGAGCACACGTCCTTTATTGTGTATAGCGCAAATTGTTTAACAGAAATTACAAATTAACCATTAAAGTAAAAACAACCATATTCTAATACAAGACAGCTAGTGAAATCAACAACTTGTTACTAGGCAACCTAAACTATCGGTAACATAGGTTGTGAGCATATAGGATTATGCCGCGAGTTTCAACTTCTTAAAATCAATAGTATTAACAATGACCGCAAGTAAGTATTACGCGAGACTGCTACGCGCCGCGCCACTAAAATAGTAATTTTAATGTGGCTGAATACTGGCAACAGTTGCCATATTGAAAAAAGTCGGCCAAAAAAAGTACTAACTTTTTTTTCATTTACGTTAACGCCTTTTTCATTTAATTTTTGTTTAATACTGTTTTATTTTACTTTCATTGTAGTTTTTTCGCAAATGTATTAAAAAACGTAGTTTGATACACGTGCGAATTCGTCATTTTTCACTTGTCTCGAGTCTTGACCCTCGGTTCTGGCTCGGGCCAAGAAGCCTCGAGACTCGTGAATAATGACTAACATCCGCACTTGTATCAAAAGTAACTATTCATTCATATAGATAATACTAACCGATTGATTTACACTGATATTTTTGATCAGTATAAATCGGAAACTGACATCACTAATTGCAACTTTCTAGGAAAGGCTTTTTGCTAAATCACATTATGGAAGAAAATAATTGCATATTAGTTATCTCACTCGATCTTAAATAATTTTAAACATAATGTATTACAAAAACAACACGTCACTCTACGTTCTAGTGTACGCAAAGTCTATAGTGGCTGGTTCAAATATTTCATTTTGTACTACTCTTATTAATTGTTATTAATTGATATATAATTTATATAGGTAATGAAATAATTCACGTTGTGTTTTAATGTTTTGGCCTATCTTTTAAATGTTTTTAATATTCATTTCAAAGATTAAATCAATTTATCATAACTGTTTATGAATGTGATAGTAAACTTGCGTGAAACGCCGACAAAACATTTCTCTTTTCGGGCCAACTCATCGGTTTCTCCACACAGAATTATGTTTATTTTCAGTTTTAAATGTGATCAATTGTAAATTATTTACATCTTTAGAGTCATTAAAATTGCATAATTGAGATGGAGGTTTATTATCTCGTGTTTTTTTTGAGCTTGTTTTGGCATGGCAGCGACGGGATCATGTGGAGTTTGGCTCCGAACACACAGAAGTGTCTGAAGTCGGAATTACAGGCTAATGTACTGGTAGCAGGAGAGTACGATGTTCAAGAGGTGCCTGGTCAGCGTGTTGACTACATTGTAAGTTAAAAAAATAGAATTTTGTTATCAATTTTCCATTCCATTCAAAGCGTTGTCAGACGGCCGTCTGTCATCATTTGTTGGCTAATTTACGCTATGTATTTTATACTTGTTGTTTAAATGATATAAATATTGACCTTTGTTCATGTTCGAACGTTAAAAGTTATTGAAAACTGCGATTTAGAGGTTACATCAAAACTTCAAATAACAAAATTTACCAGTTAGAAAGTACGAGTGTAACTGCGGATACACGACGGTTTTTATGAATATAAAGTTATTATTACATTCTGAACGTTTCTGGTTACAAGGCTAGACTTCTGCTAACTCTTCTACGACCAACAACGGTAAACAAGTATCCTAAGTAAGTATCCAGATTTAACAAAATTTTCTGATTTGCAGGTGCGTGATTCCAAAGGCCACATCTTGTCACAAAGGGAAAGCATCACTAAAGGCAAATTCACGTTTGTGACAGACTCATATGATACTTTTGAAGTCTGCTTCTTCTCCAAGGTTCCACCAGGTGAAATTTTATTTATATATTATATTGTACACACAATAATTTCAAAGAATATCATATATTGAATATAGTGCAGATACTAGTAGTGTCATTTGCATTAAAAAGAACATATAATAGCCTGTTGAGGTGGTAAAAATCAAAACTTTTGCTTATCTAATGGTTAGTAATTCTTGCCACTTCTCATAGCTTATAAAGATAAGTTTGATTGTTTAATTTGGTGATACAGTTTTGTACTTAAAGTATAAGTTGCAATCAGAGTAACAAAATTATACCATATCCATGAATCAATGTCACTTGCACTATATGCAATGCATATTATGTTGTTATATAATTTATTTCTTATTCGTCACAATTTGTTTTTGTATTATTTTCAGAACGACGCAGTGTCAGTCAAGATGTCACTCTGGACCTTAAGATTGGAATTGAAGCCAAGAACTATGAAGGCGTAAGTATCGTACTTAAAGAGCTTCAGCTCAATATATTATATAATTATGACTTCATATCAACATTTATAGAAAGTACGGCTTTCTGTCTCACTGCATTTCCATGTTTCAGAAAATCTCTGGTAAAACTAGACTTCAGACTCTATTTCAAAAGTAGGTTTCCTTACTGAATGTGAACCATTTAAGTAATCGAAACATAATATTTTAATGAACTCAAATGATAAAAATAAAAAAAATAATCATGCACGGAATAAACAATGGGCGTCTGATCGTTCTCCAATCGTCACAGATTTATACCTAAGCTCCACTCTAGAAGGATGCCATGTCTATGAAGCTCGAATAAAAGCACCGTTGACTTAGTAGATTTTTTAATACATATTAAATAATTCACTTAAATTTCAAGTGTCAAAAACACCAAAAATTTTTGAGTTTCGAAACCGACAAGGTGCGTAGCGTCAAAATGAGTTTAGTCCTTGCTCCCTGAATTTAGTTCTCTTTCCGTTTTGATACAAGGAAAATGCAGTTGGTTTTTTTATGATATCAAGTGACAGGACGAACAAATCAGAGCTTTAAAAGGCAAAGATCTGAGGGGTACTGCTATTGCGCCCGTCACTCTGAGACAGACGTTGACAAGTCTCATGTGCCTATAGTTTCACCAAAACTACAGTCTTACAGTCCTAAATCACAACATTCTCCTAGGCAACCTAAAATGCATGACAATTTACTATTTATTCTTATAATAAGGTATTTTTGCTTTATATTTACATGTTATATAATTATGTGCCTTACTCCACCATCACCATAATCGTGTATTTGAATTTGACGAGTTAAGAACCTATTTTACACGGTGTATTTTATACGCGCAGATGACGCGCCTAAACGCGATGCAATCGCAGCGAGTAAACCTTTGCACACGTTCACAAATTCTGTGGCGCCGTTCTGTTAGGTGATGCCGTTCTGTTAGGTGATAGTTTTAATTTTAGTTTTGTTCGTTAATTTTTGTTAGTTTTTTTAATAAAGCAACTGTATGAAATTCTAAGTGTAAACTCTTCTGAGTATGTAAGCTTTTTGCTTGGAACGCGATGTTTGCGCGCGTTTGAAAGCTTCGAACGCGTTCTTCGCACGAGTCTATCGCGTTTGAACGCAACAATCTGCGTTTTGAGCCTCTACGACGCCGTAAACGCGCGTCCTTTGTCGGCGCTTATAGAATTCACCGTATGAGTAGGCTCTAAGATAAAAAGTTGTGATTCCACATAATCTCATCGCAGAAAAACAGATTTAGTCGGTACACTGTTATAAAGTTACACGTATCGGCTAAACCAGTAGGGCTAGCACGAGAAAGCGCGACTTGCGCGAGAGCGCAACTCTGCGACTCTTTTCCTGCTGCACATCAATGACCTGTTAGTCCCAGGTATTGTTGGGTATGCAGATGACAGCACTGTTACGGAAAGATATCTGTCCAGCGCAAAGGTCAGCTGGGTAATTATCCGTTCATTGAGAGAGGCCATGGTGGAGCGGACGAACTTGACCTTAAGTCTTCTCTCTAGTAGTGGGGAGATGACAATCTGGTCGAGTTCAACGCCACCAAAATGCAGGCCTGTCTGTTTACTGCTAAAAGGAGTCAATTTGATCTGACTCCCACTTTTATTATTATGTATTTATTATATCTGTTTCTCTTACTGACAGCCTAGATCTCCTTGACATAACATTGAGCGCAACCCTTAACTTTGGCGCTTATATTGAATGTAAGGCACAATTTGCAGCCAAAAAATTGGGTATCCTTAACAAAGTTAAGCGATGTTTCACGCCTGGACAGCTCTTAACTTTATACAAAGCACAAGTCCGATCTTCCATGGAGTACTGCAGTCACCTGTGGGATGGCTCAGCGAAGTATCAACTTGAGGGTCTCGATTCGATTGAGCGTAGAGCCAGAAGACTTATTGGCGACGTTAAGCTCGAATCTAAAGTTCACAGTTTGGCCCACCGGCGCAAAGTTGCCCATCTATCGGTTTTTTACAGAATATATTTCAGTGAGTGTGCCCATGAGGTCCATCAGCTCATCCCGCCCCCTTTTACTATCGGACATCCAGACATACGGCGGGATATCAACCTTACTTGGTCGATGTTCCCTTCAGGCGTACTAAGCGCTTTTTATCATCTTTTAGTATGCGCATAGCCCAGGAATGGAATTCCCTGCCTGCGTCTGTATTTCCGAATTCATACAACCCGGGTATCTTTAAGGAGCGACTGAATAGGCATCTTCTGGGCAAGCTCGTTCCATCGTAAATCCTGTCTTTGCTCCAGAGCTAGGTAGTGGTTAAGAGCAAGTCCATCTAATAAATAAAAAAGCGACAAAGCGCGGAATTTCTATGCGAGAATAGCAGTAGTCGCTCTTGCGCTACTCGCGCTCAATCGTGCTAGCCTTACTAGTTTACTACAACTATTCCCGACTATTTATGATTCACAAGCTAACCTAAATTAGGTACTCCGGTCCTCGGCGTTTTTATTTTACTTGTCAGATTTAAAATATATATTTATGGTGACCCTGGAATAAGGCACGCTCTGTAACTTATTTTCATATTTTTCTTTATCGGTCGACTTCATCTTCAATTCAGCAGGATTGGGTAATGAAGTGTGAAGTGTTTTCAAATTAACAAATCTTGGAGAGAAATGTAACACGCATGAACTTTTTTCTTACAAACAGTTCATTGTATACTAAAACATATTATTGTAGCACAGAAAACTATGAATAACTATCATTAATCCTCTCAGAAAATCCAAATATTTGAACAATAAATTAAGTTATTCAGTTTATTTCAATAACTTAATAGGTCCTTTGAAAAAAAATTAACCAACCCCTCATGGAAGAAGGCATAAGTGGAGTACATCAGACATCGACTAATATTGTAGATGAGTTACAAGAATTGGAGAGGATGCGGGTTATATTTTTCTGTATCTAATGGAGCAATATACATGCTTAACGTAACTTCACTTATGCCATTCTTCCATGATGGGTGCGATTGTTAATGGTGGTTGATTATTGCATGGTGTTTTGGTATATCGTCACTTGTCATCCTTGAGCGAGTGGGCGAATATCCCATAGTGTGTTGCACACTTTACATAGCAGTTCATTAAAACTCCCTTAGCACAATTACAGATCGGTGAAGCAGCCAAGCTCAAGCCGGTGGAATTAGAGCTGAAGCGACTGGAAGACCTGTCCGAAGCCATTGTGCAGGACTTCACGCTCATGAGAAAGCGTGAGGAGGAGATGAGAGATACTAATGGTACGCCTATATCTTGAATGTTACAATAATATCACACTTCCTAAAATAAAGTGACATAATTCGGAAACTAAGATTTTTGGAAAAATTACAAAATAATTCTTAATACAAAGATTGAACACAAGAAAAATTTTACACAAACATTATTATGGGAACATTAAATAGAAAATTATCGAACAATTAGCGTCTCCCGAGGTGGCACCGTAGAGATGGCGGTGTTTGTGATAATATATAACATTCACTTCCATTTTTATTAACACGGATTTCCGCAAAGTAACTCCTGAATCTATTAATTACATTACCCGTATTGACTTTTAATATATCTAATAAAAATTTGTCATGTTTAATAATTTCATTGATGCTAGTAGGTAATATATTTTTTGATATACTTTGTCAGTTAAAGATTATTTTCGAATTGCGTCACTTTACTACAGAGGGTGCGATATGCACTTCCTGTGTTTGGTGATAAATATGCTGATTGTATTTTGCTTCAAATAATAATTTGCTGTTATGATCTGCTTGCATTCCGCACCTAGAAAAATGTTTGTATACCTTGTCACTCTTCAGCTGTCGTTGCGTACAGCGGTAACAAAAATTTGCGATAATTTTTGAGCTTAAAAATAAATTTAAAACCAAGTCTTATGCGAAATGTGCAGTTTCTTGCCTTGAAATTGTTTGGATTCGCTGGACCATTGAATTAAAAACAGCCTCTTATAAGCGTTTGAATTTAAAGTTCATTACCTAAATAGAGCACTGGAGAACATTTATTACAATACTATTGGTTAGTGAAATACAGCTCTTTTTCTCCTCGCTTCGGTAGATGATAGGTCTGAGAGTTTGAAGTTTTTACGAGGTTTAAAATTTTCGATTCAAAAATATCTTTTGCAATTTACACTTTCAATCATCATATATAGTAGCAGTAGAGCTACTTGTGAAAGAGCTCGTCCAGGGAAGTAGAATAAAATGGTTTAGAAGGCTACGGGTGCTGGTGAAATTACAGGCACATGGGACTTGTCAATTTATGTCTTAGGGTGACGGGCAATGGCAGAGAGGTCCAAATGATCTTTGCGATTTAAAACTTTGACTGGCATTGCAACTGTTATAGACAGGCGTGTCGCTTACCACCAGCCACACGACTTGTTCGTACCGCTATATAATACCCAGGTATTATAAAAAAAACAATCATTCGTAAATCACGTTCACCTGAATAGAGTAAGTTGCATTTTGTAAATAGACGCCTGTTCACATTTATCCTTTACAATCAATTGAGTTTTGAGATGGGCACGCGCCCGGCTTTTAACCCGGATGTCCGGGATTAAATCGGGTTAAAACCGATTGAACTCCCAAAACCGAGGGCAAAAAATTGCAAGGTGGGTATTGTATGGTGTTGCCTCGTTTGCGTCTAAACAAGATTATTTACATCGAAACTTGTATTAAGTATGGATTTATACCATTCCGCATTCGCTATTTCTGGTCACGATTTTGGGCAGAAAAAACCGATTAAAAATCGGGCGAGTTTTAACCCACAGCCCATCACTGTTTACAATATTTATTTCAAATATATATAAACAACCTGAAAGAGCTACATGGGTCTTACCATAGATTTTTGACATCCAAGTATAAAGAAGCTGTATAATAATATAATGTGCCAAACAACCACATCTAGTATCCGGTTTCAAAGGAGGGAATTCCCTGTATTATGAGTACCAAAGCAACGGAATTAACTCCGGGGTACTACCCAGTACCAGTTTAGTAAAGTTCATTTCCCAAATAGGTCCTACCGGAAATCAAACTCAGCGCCGTCTCTTGGTCCTCTCTCTGATTGGACCATCGAGAAAATCAAACGTTTTGTTTGGCTACAGTTTTAAACCTCGTAAATGACAAAAGAATATCTACAGCAATCTATAATAACCGAAAGCGTGTGTCACAAACGAATAGGCTATATAATTTTGTGAACAGGACGCTGACCAAAATGTTTTATGGTTGAATTCGATCTTAACTATAAAGAGGCGACCGTTGTCCGTGTTTCACAGGGTTATTTGTAAAACACAAAATCCCAGGACTATATTATTAATATCATAAACAACAACCTTTGCTCCATTACTTTTATAATACAAAATAAATTTACCAAAAGTAATCTTTTAAGTTTTTGTTGTACATAGGGCGCACTATAAGTTTCCGGAACTGGCCACTTACAAAAACAATTTTTTTTTAATTTTTTTAATGGCTTGTGAGACTACATAACCTCAATTCTGCCAGTGTCCGTTTTCTAGCTTCATAAACGTTAAGGACGGTGTGTTAGAATTTTGTTCGGTGACTCAGAGGGAGAATCGAAGAGACTTTTGCGCAAATTGAATTCTAGACCAAAGAAACATGTACGAGTATATATGTTAAATATAGCTAGTGCATGAATAATATTTACAGTTTAATATGATTTACATGTATGAATTTAAAAAGAATATGATACATTTTTGGGTGAGAGGATAGGGCCAAAAGGCATTTAAAGGAAGTAGGACGAGGGATAGACGGAGGGAGGATGTCATATAGGGAACACCGTAATTTAGGGCAGTCAAAAAATATATGGTCCACGTTTCCTTCGTCTAGACCGCATTCATAAACAATATTTAAAAGTAATTACAATATTTGAAAATGGAACTCTTTGGCTGTAGAAGTTTGTTTCATCTGACTGTCACTTGGTTTTACATTGTGGCGTCAGTTTAGAAATTGATTGTTTACATCACCATGGATTGACCTCTTGAAAATTTACGTAGTATGAATTTTTACGACTTTAAATGTAATTTAACAGCTCAGCGGACCTTCGCTCGGCTTCAAACTGCTATTGGCGATGAAGCACCATGCAAGACGACTATTTATAGCTGGTTTGCAGAATTCAAACGCGGTCATGTGAATCTCAGTGACGAATTTCGTGATGATCGCCCGTCCACTGCTGTGAACAACACAAACATTAAAGCTGTGCACCGTATGATCAAATCAGACAGGCACATGCCATACCATTAGGTTCGGGCATCTTTAGGCATAGGCGTGAGTCAAATACAATCAATACAACACAAACATTTGGGTGTGAAAAAGCTGTGCACTCGGTGGATCCCACACAATTTGACTGAGGCTCAAAAAACGGACCGCGTCACTTGGTGTAATGCCATGCTAGCAGATTCAAAAATTTGGTGTGGTACATAGTAACAGGTGACGAAAAATGGATTTATAGTTACGATCCCAAAACAAGGCAGCAATCGAGCGTATGAGTCTTTCGAGATGAGCCGAAACCAACCAAAGTGGCGCGCGTGCAAAGTGCCTCTAAGCGGACGATTGCTTCTTTTTTAATAAAACTGGACACGTAGCGACTGTTGCTTTGGAGAATCGTTGTACCATGAATAGTGATTGGTACACGACCATTTGTTTGCCGGAAATTATTGACAAACACCGTAAAGATAACCGTAAACACCGAATCATCTTGCACCACGATAATGCCAGTTCTCACATGGCCAGACAAATGAATTTTTGAAGGTGAACAACGTTGACCTTATGAGCCATGCCGCGTACAGTCCCGACCTGGCTTTGTAAACAGCTATATTTATTTATTAACATTATGCGCTCCGAATTTTGTAAAAAAAAAATAAACAAAAACAAAATAAAAACAGAACAGGTCTAAAAATTAAGTTGGCGTAGTGTTCATTGAAAGTATCGAAACGTACAAACCTTTCCTCCGACGACTCCCGCTTCTTTGTTGCCGCTTAGAGTTAGCACCGTTTAGAGTGATCTATATAATAAATATTTAAATGTTTGTCCACCAGTAAAAGCTGATGAATTAGGTAGGTACTTAAAGTCAGGGAACAAAAGTTGTTTATGATGATTATTATTATTATACAAAGATCGAAGTTTTTTTTAAAATTTTTGGTGTTCATAAATCTCACTAGATGTCACTAGCGGCGACGAATGCCGAAAGCCAGTACAAAGATCTATACAAACACCCATAGGAGAATTTCGACGGCTCGGTAAATAAACCCGTAGCTCAGTTGGTAAGAGCAATGCTACGATGCAGTATAGACGGTGGATTTAAATCCCACCGGGTCGACGAAATTTTTCTGTATGTTCGATTTTTATATTCATAATCATTCCATAAGTAATGGATAACTCCATTGATTTCACAAAAAAATACAGTTGTTTATGATGTTATTAATATAGTCCAACGAGATTGTTTATTAGAGTACTTTACAAATAGGCTTGTAAATGAAGATGTTGGTCTTTTCAACTCGACGTCTTGGTAAGGTGGTGTCGCCAGTGACGCCCACCACTATACATCTTTTTTTAAATAAATTTCTAATAAGATTTAGGACAAAATTTTCTATCATAGTAACACGTTTCTTATTGATAAGTGTCAATTACTAGGTGTTCATCATTGGTGAATCGATTACTAATTCAAGTGTATTTTTGGTGGTAATTACTGGAAATTTAGAGAAATTCTAGTTTAGATTTGTTTTAGCTTAGCTTTTTTATGAAATATACTACAGTATAATCTTTCCCGAGGATTATATGTCATGCAAACTAATCACTACTGATATACGTTTAAAAACAATAAAGTTATTTCAAATATCAAGACACATTAACTGCCTCCGTTGCGTTCCGTGTGCGTTGCCACGCAGAGGTCCCAGGTTCGATTCTCGGGCCGGGAGAAATATTTGTATGGCCTACATTTATTTCTCTCGTGAGTTTGGGTGTAATTTGTGGTTGTCTATGTGTGTGTCCATGGCACCCGCGGCACAGGGTTTCCCTAGTACGGGGCTATGTTGAGTGTGAGCGTTATTAAAAAAAATCCCTTAAAATGTCGATTGGTACCATCACACTACTTATGAATTTTCTTTTACTTCCAGAATCGACAAACAATCGTGTATTATTCTTCAGTCTATTCTCAATGGTGTGCCTTCTCGGCCTGGCCACGTGGCAAGTACTCTACCTTCGCCGATACTTCAAGGCCAAAAAACTCATTGAATAACCTAACTTCATTAACTAATCGTGGGTAGATTCTTATACAGATATTCGCCCTTGTTTATATTGTTGTTGTGTTACTTTTATTCTTTAGTACTTAATACACCCGTTTGTCGAGAAGGGCTCTTGACACTTCTATGGTATATATGGTAGACTCGTATAAGATTACAAAACATAGTATTATTATACTAATTTCTATTTACGCTATAACGTGAGAAATACGCGTACAATTAAGTGAACAAAAAATACTAAATAAAAAATAAAAAAAATGACATAATGTTATTTTATTTGAGTCGCTGGTGTTAAGTTCAATTTGTTCTTTTGCACAAATAATTCAACTTTATAATGTAATTAATGCGTCACTAAGTCCAATATAAGAATCTACCCCCGTTTATTGATCTTTGAGTACTTTAATAAAATAATAAATTTTTCATTATAAAAAAAATTCTTATTTAATAATTTGTTGTAAATGTTTGAGTTCCATGTCTGATTGATGAGGATGTAAAAAATATAATTTATAAAATATATAATACTTTGTATTTTATTTAATCTAACAACAATTGGCTAGTTCGCAGAGATTACTCTTGCAAAATGAGGGGTATTAACATGTGAATTATTAAAGTACCCTCACCCCCCATTCGACAAGCCGTCTCATGTTACAAAATATAATTGTATACTATTCAAAGGCAATTGGGATTCCATATTGTACAATCTCAACCAAAAAAGCTCAAAATACAGTTACTAAAATTTTCATTATTGGTAACATTTGCTAAGAAAATATAAATTATTACGCTTAAATTAAGACGTTTTAAATTATACTTTGTGAACTAAACATTGGTTTAACTGTTGGTTTTTTTCCATTCGCATCCACTGAACGTTTATAACTAGTTAACTCCTCCTCGTTACAATATGACTATTTAGTATTCGTTTATTAACTCACGTATTTATGTCGGATTTTTGCTCGACATGTTTTGATCCAGTAGTCCTTGGTCCGTAATAATGACATTCCGCGGCGGTGACTTGACGGAAATAATTTAAAAAAAAATGTACATTTACTATTGGGTGGGTTTAACCCGTTTTATCTAAGCCAACAATATATGTTTGGTTAGGTAGTAATTTCAATTAAGCTCAATTATACTGTTCCTTTGTTGTATTTTTTTTCTAATGGGGTTAACATGTTCAATAATGATTAAAGCCCGCAAATAAATACAGTGTTAAAAAAAGATTGGTATTTTTTTATTCAAAATAATAAACAGTCGTTTTGTGGGTTGCTAGTTTCGAATAAAACGTTGCTGTCTTAAAAGATCGACTTATTCACTCAGTAAGTCCTCAAGGTAAGTTATTATCTTCTTAATAATTAACTACTAACGACTAAATGTAAATGAAATATTGTTTAGCAGATTAACAGTTATAAATCTTTAACGTTTCCTTTGTAACTGGTTCTGTTTCAGTGAGTAAATTGAGAACTTAAACACATCACTACACAATAAACTGGGCAACATTATTTTCGCAGCGACTTAATGTCGGTTTGCAAACTAAATGAGAGCGATGTCTCACGATGCGTTGCGTCGGCATTGCGATGTCTGAATGGTGACGCTGTGTATTACGGAACGCATGTACATCGGACAAGGCACCAGGAGACGAAGCGAGAAGGGTTTAAAAGGGGGCATTTATTATCCTGCATTGCAGACTACCTTGTCCGCAGGTTGAGGATTATGAACGTAGTCGCAGCGTGCAAGCCATCCTGCAATTCGTCCTGCGAGACTCCATACGTGGGCCATACGCAGGATAGTGTGTGAGCAGTCTCCTGCCTGCGCGGCAGAGTGCCTTGCAGGTAGTGAATGGGCCGTTTAAGTAAGCGTTACTTTGCGATACCACATTGCTCATGTGGCACATGGTGCGTTGAAATCATAGCGTTGAGACGACGCAAAACACCGACAGAGCCCGTGGGACAGACATTGAGTAATAATAATATGTTGCCACCTTGATTGTGTGTGGGTATTTGGGCGCGAGGAGCACACGAATAAGTACTGTACATGGACTGTTTTGTAGCACCACAATCACATTAACTAGCGTCTCTGAACATCTGCGTAACTGCTCTGAAGCATTGGGAAAATAATAAATAGTGTTATCGTGGTAAGAAACCTGAAATTAGTGACAATAGTTCATATACAATTAAGATTCTATTCAAACGATATACAAATATCTTGCTAGTATGAATTTCATTTGCAATACATTCACTGAGTTTTAATTCCCATGCCTACTTATTATAAACTGGTTGGTATAGTCAAGATCACAAAAAGCTTGAAACTTTGGGCCGTTCGTATTGCAAGCGGCATAGATTTCAATTTAAATCATGTGACAAGTTTGACGTGCTCTTAACCCTGTACAGTCAGCGTCAAAATGATCTAAACAGTCAATCTAACTAAAAATATCTATTTGAAAAGTGTGGTCAATTTTGTTTTTCACAGGACTCAAAACACCGGTCAAGAAATAAAAAAAAACTTTAGGGCACTGAATTTACAGTTATACAAATAAAATGAATGATTTTTGTGATATACGCATGTAATCTTTTCATTAAGTGTCATATCAGACGTTTGTATAATAGCCCAATCAAGACGTACAATTGTATCCAGCTTTTAAAAGCTTTTTCTAAATGACCTTTTTCTCTGTTTAAAGGGTGACATAATTCAAATATCTATAACGTCATATTCTTGATGAAAACCCAATGATATTTGTGAAAAAACCTGTGAGACAATAGTAAAAGAGCGCGAGAATGTTGGCCCCCGGATTTGGCAGATTAAATGGCTCCCAAAAATATTTTAATTAGATTTTACAAATATTAAGATTGTACTAACGAACTGTATGGATGACACGAAGATTAATACTATTATTCATCATCAGCCCATTTTATACGTCCCACTGCCGGGTGCGGGTCTCCTCTCAAGCGAGGGTAGCAGTAGCGCCTTCATCCAGGGTAGTACTGCCTGCCATCTTACGTATTTCTACCGCCAAGCGGTAACGTGCGTTCCTCTTTTGAAGGGTAAGAGTGCTGGTGAAATGACAGGCACTGTCAACTTATGTCCGAGGTTGACGGGCGCAGTGGTAGTAACCCTCAGATGTTTGCGATTTAAAGCTCCGAGTGGCACTGCAACTGTTATAGACAAGCATGTCGCTTAACATCAGGCGCACGACTTGTTCGTCCCGTCACTTGGCGTTATAAAATACACGTTTCATCACGTTTTCTTTCACCATTACTATTATTATTATAACTGATGTTATAAAAAATATAGGTTGATAGACCGCGATTGACACGAACTACGGCTCAAAGTTGATGTAAAATTTCTACAACCAATTTGTAAGATCTTCTAATTAAATCATCCTTGAGTCGATGACCTTCACAAAGTGAACGTATAGATCCAATTGATCGCAACATAAAATGGATAGAAATGAACACTCAGGTCAAAATTTTACAGATCATTTTGTCTTTAACTGTACAACAAATGAAAGCATCTACTAAGCCCTCCGCCAGTGATACACCTTCACGGGCGTCTCTAATGGACCCTTGGTTTTGGCCGCGCCGGGGTTTGCGGTGAGCTGCAGAGACGGACATGTTCGTCTGCTCCGGTGGTGTGTGGCCGGGGCGCCCGTCTCGTGCGCAGCTAGCGCGTCTTAGTAGCGATGAAGACGAGGGCCTAAGGCGAAGAGACGCGCAAGTGAGTTGCCCTTTAAGTTGGAAGCTATGTCCGGATATTTTCGCAAGAAACTGCGATCGATATCTCCGGTACTAGCCCGGAGAGCTAGTAGATGAGCTAGATATTCTCCGGTACCTCTAGTCGCGTAGGTTTCTGGGAGCTAGAGAGATGCCTCGGCGTCGGGAAGTAAGCGTGCCTTACAGCTCCCCCACCAAAGAGTAGATTTGGTAGTGGACTTCAACGAGTCAACGGCTTAGCGGTGGCAACTGCTAGTTGTGCCATGCGCAACGAGAAGTGAGTGTGCCTACAGCTCCGGTACCTCTCTGGAAAATAGGGAGGTTACTGCACGTGCACCAGTGGCAGCTCATACGAGGCACTAGCCTCTTGAGAGCATGATGAAGACAGTGACAACGGTCTGTGACAACCCTGTATACTGACTGATCTGGAGTTACAACCTGAACTTAGAAGGTTCCTGTGTGCGCAAAGGTTATAGTGCCCTCCTCGTATACCCTAAGGGTCGATAGGGAGGGTCACTGTAATCAAAACTTATGTAGAAGGGTACGGGGACTGTTCGTGTGTGTTCAGGAGAACCCGAGACAGTCTATTACGCACACATCGTTGCCACAATAGAACACCCATTTTGATAATAAACTTTTAACCCCGAACCCGGTGACACTGAAAGAGAAAACTGTTTTTTGGGAGTGCGTCTGCAAAAGAACCGCAAATTTGATGATACAACGAGCTCACCTAAGAGTTTGAAATGGTTCTAATACTTCAGAAACCTTAGGGGGCGTGGGCACAACAAACCACGAAAGTTTGAATGTATAATATCAGAATACACGCGGGACAAACAATACAAACAATCATACATTTTTATGTACCGCACTGCTAATACAATAGTGTATTAACTCAAAAAATGTATTTTTTCAGTATCGATCAAAAACGAATTACTCGCTTCCAGTGAAAGATTATACTTTATGTATAGGTTAAAGTTTATTACAGACTTCTAAAAAAATTCCTACTTGCCAAATGTATTTAAAATTAAAAAATAATTTCATATTTTGTGTTTTTTCCAGAACTAGTTCACATAAAGTTTATCTCATATATTGTGTTTCTTACAATATTCTAATAACGGTTTGAAGTATAGAGAATCAGATTTTACGCTTGAATTTCACATATTGAGTTACAACACTATTGTAACAGCAGTGCTCGTTTACTAAGAACGTATAGGATTATAAATTCGGAATGTATATGGGCGATTTCTTTGTAGATTGATTTGTTGACCCAGCCAGCTTATAGGGAGCCATGCGAAGATAACAAATTCGAAATACATGCGGGCTCTCTTTTGTTGGTAGTTGCCTTGATTTTTTTAATCCACCAGGTTGTACTGAGCCAGTTTTTTGCGGACTTGATGTATTGAGACCTTTGGTCTGAAATTATAATTAAATGTATTGCTGAGTTCTGTTACATGCATTCAAAAATCCCATCATGGAATGTAATCAAGAGTGTACAAGTATAATACAACCACAATAAAGAAAAATTAAAGTAAATTAATTACTTTAACTAAAAAATTTAATAAAACTAAAACCCGCATACAACATTCGCTAAAATCGGCATTCTTAGAGCTATGAGGGAACACCAATTCAGCTTCAACGTAGTGGGGTACAAAATACAATTCGATAACGAAAATTATAGAAAATAAAATTGTTATAAAAAATCTATACAACAATGCAAATCGATTCATTAAAATATTTGCTAATTTTAAATAATTTTTTTTACGCATAAATAATGCATTTCTCTACAAAATTTTGTCTTGTGCTATTACATAACTAATTAAGAATATGAGCCGTGGAAAAAAATCATTTTAGTCGTAAAGAAAATTAATATTATAAAAAGCACCTTTGCGTAAGGTGGTCACCACATTTATATGTATACGTGAAATCACATTAAGCTGGTCTGAAAAAGCTTTATATTCATGTAATAAGACCGTATATTTCGCGACGCACAGAGTTTTATTAACCGACTTGAAAAAAAAAGGGGGGTTCTCAAATCGATTGTATTTTTTTGTAATTCGTGAACCGATTTTGATTATTCTTTTTTTTTATTGTTGGAAAGAGGGTATTCGAGTATTGGTCCCATTTCAATTTGAAGAAAACATTCCACAACAAACTAGGGGATGAATCCGGTTTCGCGCACTTTTCGGTAACCGATTTCAATAAAATTTGGCAATTAAACGTAATTCCACGAACTTTTGAGGTCAGTTTTTTTATAAAAACATTATAAACCTCAATTTTCTGACAGCCCTTTTCTATATTTTTCGTTTGAACTAATACAAATGCAAGAGTAGAACACGGGTGTGACTAAGTAGTATAGTTTCAAAAATTTTTTTTAAATTAATTAATTTTCGCACAAATAAACATAAAGCCGGTTGTAGTGATATTAGCGAGAGTTCGGAATTGCATATCGCACTGCTATTACAATAGTGTCGTAACCAAAAATTGTGGAATTGAAAAATTACGATTTGAAAATTAAAAAAAACGAAGGAAATGTGATGTGAAATCAGTCTGCAAAATTTGTATATACAATCTATTTTTGCTTTTCTGTAACTTTGTGCTTTAAGATACAAATTTGAAAAAGTGAGTCGACTAGACATGGGTCATGGATAAATATCATTGGGATAAATACTCCGGATAAATATCCATTTTTACTCCATATATATCCAAAAACGTGGATAAATATTTTTAATCGTGGTTTATTATTTATAGTTAGTAAAACAAAGTATATTTTTAAAACACTTTGTGTACCTACACGATTATAAACATTTATTTTTTATATAATGTGTTTTAATTAATACATTTTGTGTGTAAAATGTGAAAGAGAATCCTTAGGCTGTTTCAAGTCCAAACATGACTTTATTTAGTACGCAGTAGACCCCAAGACCATAAAGTTAGGTCGCACTTTATTAACGCAGGGTAGGTCAGCTCAAGGGTTACAGTTAATTTGATAAGTTTCTGTCAATCGAATTTATTATACCACTCGACTCGAAAAACGTAGGTAGAACAGTATTGTTACATAAAAGAATGGCAAAAACGTAATTATTTAATAAAAAATTGATTCTAATGAATTTTATTATAAAAAACACAAAAAAATATTTGGATAAATATGAGTAAAAATGGATATTTATCCTTAGACGGATATTTATCGGATAAAACCCCATCTCTAGAGGCGACGATATATATATTCTCGTTTATAAATGGCGAATTAAGTATTATGTATAAATAAAAATAATCACATTATTCGCAATAACATCCATTTAGTACTTTTTAATTTTCAAATAGTGTTTTCTCAATTCTACAATTTTGAGCTACGGCACTATTGTAATAGCAGCGCGATATGTTGAGTGTACCGTTCGCATAAAAACCACAAATATAAAATCATAAATACAACCATAAATTCTTCTGTAAACACACAAATACCACTACATATGCAATTCCCAGCTGTCGTTAATATCACTAGGGCTAATAATTTTTAACATTAATAATTTTTTACATTTAATTACTATAAGGACTAAAATGACTCAATTTACAAAAAAAAAATTCTATACATGTTTGTCACACCGGTATTTTACTCTCGGTATATTAGTTCAATCTATAGGATAATAATCTCGAAGAAAAATGGCCTGGTACAAAATTGGGGTTTGTAAAACACTGTTTTGGCAATCTTAGCGGCAGCAAAATGCGCAAGTCATTTTCGCTCTTACCGCATAGACAAAGCTTTTCCTGACCGGCTCGCTGAAGCCGATTGTGTGTTAATAAATGTGGTGACTCCTTATATCAAAGTTTAAATGATAAGAATGGTAAGAAACTGTTGAAACAGTCTAAGATTCAAAAGTAATAATTTATTTGAAAATAGATAATCTAAAAAGTGCTCATTAATAGGAAAGAATACCGTTGGGTTTTTCAGCTGAAGCGCCAGTAATTGCGTCAGGAAGCAAACTTTTTCTTTTATTAAAATGCAGCCTGTGTGATATTGTAACAAGCCTGAAATCAACAACCAAGTCGTCTACTTCGAATGTCGATATTTAGAAATAACATTAATGTTCCCAAATCAAGCGAAATGTGTTTAAAAAAATCTAACGACTTAATGCTTTTTAAAATTTTTTACAAAATGTCATTTCAAGTTAAAAGTTGGGTTGAATTTCAAAGTACGGCGGGAGAATTGGCTTTTTTTAGTTTGATTTGAATGCTTTATAGTAAAAAAAAAAAATGTATAACGCGTCGAGAAAATGTTTGTTTACTGAAGCACTGGAATGCTTCTTGTGAAGAAAATTAAGCACCTATATAAATTAAATATAATGTGACCTAATGTGTCTATGTCAGTTTTTGGCCATACCCTGACCCTGATTTTCGAAATGTAACTCATAGGCTGCTAACAGAGTGACTGCATGTTTGCAGTTAATGCGTGAAGTCATAATCAACTCCATACAGCCAACATCTCGACAGCGTGAAGCTGATAACGACTACACGCATTAACTCCATGAAGTCGAGGTTTCGGATAATTACTTCATGCATTAACTGCATGGAGTCGAAACCAACTTCATGCAACCGAGATCGACTGCATGCAGTTAATGCGTGAAGTTGTTATCAACTTTACACAGTCGTGATCTTGGCTGCAGTCAATCTGTTAGCAGCGATAATCGCACGTAGTATACAAACAAAATTTAATTAAATACATTACATTGCTTATATACAATAAAATTTTCTCCACTATGTGGAAATAAACTGTACATTTGTGATTCTACGAAGATCAGAGAGGCGAGTAGTCCAACTGTACTGTTAAGTGTTTTACTCCGGCTTCTCTGAAGATCCTACCAGCTTGTTCTGTAACATATCGTGGATCAACTTCTTTCGCAACTTCTAATTTAATGGCACCTACGTGTACGTTGCTGCATAACGTCCAGAAATGCGGCTCTTGCACCGCGTGGACGCCGGCTAGACCTACAACTCTAGTATATAAGTTGGGCAGCATTCTTTCGATCGCGGAAGGAGTCCGTTGCATTAACACACCAGCCGAATCACGCACTAAAGGCAGAACACTTCCCGCTATAAGTAGAGCTATTGCCATCGAGCAAATCGGGTCTGCTCGCATCCATCCGAACATTCTCATAAGTATCGCTGATATAATAACCCCTACAGATCCTAATGTATCGGCCAGGACGTGGAGGAAGACTCCGCGCATGATGGCGGATCCTTCTCCAGTCGGGGCTTCGATGTCATCGTGCGAATGCCCGTGGTGGTTGTGCGAGTGGCCGTGGCCGCCGTGGGAGTGACCGTGGCCACCGTGGCCGTGCGCGTGGCCGTGATGGAATGCGTAGATACCCACTAGGTTCACTAAGAACCCGAGAATCGACACGAGTAGTAGTCGCTCGTGTTTTACCTGGAAATGAAAAATTTTATTGTGAATCACGTAGACTTTATAAAACTTGTAAATCTATGAAACTAATAATGCCGCCGTTAGTTGAAAGGGTGGTGACAATCACCCAGATAAAGATTTTTTTTTTTTAATAGGTACCTATCCATTTTTCTCTTCCGGTAATTTCATACCTTATCCACATAAGAAAAAAATATAATAGTGACAGATCGGGCTTTTGTTACTGATCACGGCTGTATATATAATAATTTTTTTGATGTCACATTCAATTTTCACAATATTCAAATTTCAACAAACGGCAGCGGAATAACTAAGTGGGGTCTATGAAGTCATAGATAAAACACAAAAAGCTTAATTCGTAACCTCCATTAATGTGAACTTTTGAGTAGGAATAAATACGAGAATTATCATTATTAAAAATAATTATATGACAAAGATCCTACAAATTATACTTTAGCCTCTAATTGCCCGATATTGTGCTTGAAGAGTAAAAAAGGCATTTCGTTCAAAAACCGTTACGAGTTTTTATAATTTAGCCGACGTTATTCTATATTTAAAACTGACCATAAGCAAGCGAGTATACGTAGTATAAATGGGGTTTAGATTACACACGTTTTCCAAGTTACATCGCTTTCATGACGATGTTTTCCTTTACCTTTAGCGATAGATTCATAGATGCACGTAACTTACAAACTAATGTCATCTATACATGGCCCACAGGGTTTCGAACAGTCGACTTTCCAATTGAGAAGGAACCGTTCTCTCACTACTAATTGGGGGTTACAAGGGGTTATGAAAGTGTTTTCTTTAACCACATTTTACACAACTACAAAGTTTCTTTGTCCATTTCAAAGATAAACATTCTACCTACATGAATTGTAGAGAAAATCCAAATCAGTTCTTTTGGCAATCATGAACGGATGTCGTTTTTGAACGGTTAGGTGTGAAACGTAAAATGGGTGATCGACATTAACGGAAAACGGTACCAAGTGTACCTAAAGTTTTTCTGTCACTATTGTTTTAAACCTCGTAAATGCCAAATTTCGAATATCAATCGGAATCTTATTATAGAAGCGTATAAGTCGCCTCTTAAATTAATCAGTGACTTGAAGACGACCGTCAAGAACAGCCAGTTTATTTTTATTCCTCGTATTAATGTTATGTTCGTTACTATTTTTCATAATACTATTATTTTAAACATAAATTAAATTTTCATAAACGTACTGTGACGCTATTGTAAGCATGTTAATTTCTTTAAGCTTCTCAAAGACACCCTGGAGCCCAAATTATAAATTGTCCCTAACCGCATGTTTTTGCAGGACAAAGATTCTATTAAATCAATGAAATTACTTCAAAGCAAAATGCCGTACGTTATTAAAGTAAGAAAGTAGCTAAAGTAAATCAACCTCTTCATGTTTTAGTACTGCCACCGTACGTACTTCTGCTGCCAAGCAGTAATGTAAGCATTATTGCGCATCAGTTTAGAAGAGCCAGGGTTTTGGTGAAATTGGGTATATAATAATTACAATAATATGTGCTACAGGCACAAGGGGCTTTATCACTTGGTACCATAAACAAAATCTACCGCCCACAATGCTCACCGTTGTAACATAAAAGTCGTTAAGTAACATAAAAACAATAAGTGACAAATGAACGTGTCTAACATTTAAATAATTCATTTTACGAGAAACCGCAACGTCGCAACAAAAAACTAGATAAACCGTGCTCTAACAGCACACGTTCCGTTCACGCTTTTCAGATATTGTATTGATAAATTTGAGCAACTACTTTCGACATAACGCCGTTGACAGTGTCGAAAATTTAGGAAACTCTTACTTGAGAAACATTCTTGACTGTCAAATTGTAACAGCCCAGTGATTGTAATAACAAGGTCATTGGACAGATGTCCTACACTGAAACTGAGAGTAGGCTACATTATATTTTATTTTACTATTTATTCATTCATTTGAATCAAGCAAATATAGCCCATACAATATATTATAAGAACTAACATACATATGATATAATATAAAAAGTAAATAGCTAATCCGCGAATTGCTTGTCGGCGAAGTGTGGTGCAATCTGGTGTCAGGTAACAGGCTGCGGAACCGCGGATTTATTTGTATATATGTAAACACTTCATTGTACATTACAAACAAATTACAATTTTAACAAAGAAATTATTTATACTTATATATTACATTTTACATTTTTTTTATTTGGCAACCGGTAACTTTAGAGGATCAGCGGTCATTTTTCCTACTGACATACGTGTCCGTAACAATTTTCGTAAAAAAAAAAAAAATATTATTTTTAAAATGTTTGTAATTGGAATGAAAATACAGCTGCGTGTTAGACACCGCGACGCTTTAGGACGCTACGGTATCAAAATCATTAGCGAAATCGCGTGTCTGTAACGATTGTACGTGGACGAGTGGCGGATTAAAATTTTATATTTATAATTCAATAACAGATCTTTAAGAGCCAATACCTCAGGTCGAATTCAAACTTTTTCCCGCACTAATAAGGTTCATTTTGCTTGGATCGTGCGGCAGGGACACTGGCTTTATTTCAGAATTTATTTTTTCACAAACGTAATTAAAGCCATTTGAAAAATGTAGGTATACCGTATACCATACATGTCCTATTTAGTTCAGTTGATATAAAAAAAACCATTACTATTGAATACAGCGGTGTTTTTGTAAAATTTCGAGGTACGTTTGTATTATTTTTTTCTATCGTGAAAATTCTTAGGAATCGTGTTTTCACACCGTAGAGTAATCCTCATCTATATATTTATAGTATATATAGTATATCCTCAATTTTACTATATATTTTTCCAAAGTGAATTGATTTAACACTTTCACTGTTGTGCGGAATCAATCAAAGTCATTTGTGGTTGTATATTATATGTACTCTTAAATCGCAAAGATCCGTGGGGCACTGCCATTGCACCCGTCACCCTGCGACATAAAGTTGACAAGTCTCAAATGCATGTAGTTTCACTAGCACCTTTACCCATCAAAACCGGAACGCAGTAATGTTAACATCATTGCTGGGCGGCAGAAATAGGTTTGGTAGCACTTCTCGTTATATGTATTTGCTAAAACAAAATAAAACAAGTACGCCCAGTCTAGGCATTCGAAGAGGTCACAGGGGGTCTACTCTCTATTTCCGTCCGAAACAATTACTGTCAAAGATGTAATATTCGACAAAATTAAAAGACAAGTATCCAGTATGAAGCTTCATTTGCATCACGCGTCTTTTCATTTGATCAAGTGTTGCTTATTTGGCAGTAATTGTTTCGGACGGATGTCGGACGGAGATCGAGACTAGACTCCCAGGTTCCCAACTATTAAGAAAATGTTATTTTCTTGTTGAAGTTGGTTCAGTAATTTCATTATCTTCTTGTTTGAGGCTATTATGCTATCTAACGGCCAGGTTACACGCTCGAGCTCCATTGCGAGTAAATTATATTGCGACATTAATGGGAAATTGTGTTGCGACTATTGCTTAATATTTTTAATCTGCTGAGGGGCCCTGTATAGCTTTTGTTGTTAAAGTTGGATCTTCTTGGAGCATAGTCAGCGCACTTATTAAAAAACACACCTTGTGTTTAAGGCGCAAATATAAAAAAAAAATTTCTAAGCAATCGTAGTTTTTGAAGTAAGAAATTATTTGAAAATTTGGCTTGATAGAGTTAATGCCGATGCCGTAAAACCTATGTAAAAAAAGTTACAAGCCTCAAATTGATTTAAAATTATCTACTGTTAGCTCATGCCATGTTTACTAATAAGTTAAAAAGATTAAAAAGAGACTATAAAACTGTTTTATAATTTACACTAGTTTTTTTTATTATTAAAATAGAAAACGTAATTAGTAAAGTAAGTTAAGTTGTAGTGGGGCACAGGTTTTATGTGGAGCATGTAATAACTTTAAGACCTGTTCCAGTGACATATAATGCAATAAATGACATGACTATGACAAGAGGTGGGCGTTTAAACGAAAACCACTTAAAAAAATTCTTTTTTTTAACTTATATAAGTTTGCTTTTTTTAAATAAGCACATATGCACGCTTTTCAATTTAAGCGTAAGCGTTAAGAACGTGCTTATGTTTCAAGTCCCGCCATCTATGTTTCCTAAACAAATTATTTTCTGAATGAAATAAATAAAACTCGTGTCTTACAAATAAACTTACTTATCTTAAAACCTTTAGTGAAAAGTTACTTTTCTACATTGACCCGACTGGGGATCGAACCCGGGAACTCAATGACGGCGATACCATGCAAACCGATATGCAAGTCACTCGACCACGGCGCGAAGGTCGTCAAATGCTGTGGAATACACTTTTAATCAAATTTCCTTCCGCGGTACCGACGACGTTGCTATACGTGTCACGACTTCATTACTCTATAGCAGACATTGTAGAGTAGGTACATACGGGTGAAAGCCAAAGCTGTCCTCAGAATCGAGCAGTTGGAATCCCGCCCCAATGTGAATTTTAATTCATTTGTGGTGAGAGTACCAACTTAACATCGTGGGCCTTCATGAAGGAGGACTTTTGGCCGAAGAGTGTCATCTTCCGGCGTTTCCGAGGACAGTTATCGGACACCCACTCACACAAATCGTTGTACTGTAAATTTGGACCATAGATATAGGTTTGGACTTGGGTCTTTCTTAATAAAATTGTATATAGAAAAAAGGAGGGGGCTGCAACGTGCTGTTAAAATAGGCCCATCCCTTTCATTATCACAGTGATAAGTAACTTTATTGTGATCACCACTAATTACATTTTTCAATAACTGTAGCCTTACCCATGTATCGTGAAAGCAATAAACTAAGGCGAAAGCAATATTATGAATTTTCATAAAAACAACACGGCAATTAAACATAACAAAGCACAAAAATGTTAGACTAAGCATGACAGGACAGAGAACAAAGGACCTTATTTCAAAACTCGTAAGAGTAACTTAGTGTTACACTATGATTTCCTGTACAAGTACAATGATTAGTTACACTCTCAAGGACTTTAGAAAATATTCGCGATATTTTGCCAATTTCAATTCAATTGAAATAGTAACTAAATAACAGTTATTAGAGTAGAAATTTGCATGAATTCCAATGGCTTAATATATAATAAGTTACTAAATAATCTATTTTTGAAGAAAGTCTGTGCCCTGTAGTATGGAGTGGGATAATACCTATAAACTGTTATAGAATACATATTATTATCACGTTATCAAATAAAGATGAAAACAATGTATATATTTTTCTACGTACATAAACCTGTCCATAATAGGAACTTGTTATTTGTATCGTGTTCAGTGACATTTATGACTAATTTACATATTATTAATTTCATGGAACCATTTACGTATTTTGAGAAATACCTATTTTGAATGGCCGTGGTAAAAACAGTTTTAGCGGAGCATCTCCAATAAGAATTTCAGGAATTAAGTAAATAAGGCTTTCTGTCATAAAATTCGTGATACAAATGAGAAGTAGAGTTTAATCACTATGACGATTTAAAGTGTAATTTGCTTACCTATGAAATAAAAATTATTTGACTTTGATAATAATTTTTCAGATTATAAGTGACTTATGGGGAAAAACAGATCTTTGCGAGTTTCGAATCAAAAATTAATTTCTTCACGCGAGATGTCAAGACACTCTAAGACGTACTGATACTGGAGTAAGTAAATTAGAAAAGCAATAGAGTACAATTCTGACTGTCTCAGAAATTACACAACATTCTTCGAAGATTGACCGACAGAATCATGGCGTAACATACTTTTGATGACCAGTGCCTAAATGTAGGGCAAACTTGACAAATACTGTGTTGTACAGAAGAAACTTACAAGACATACAACATTTTCACCTACTTCACTCATTATAAAGATGTTTCTGAAACATAATCCTAACTTTATCATATATACTTAATATGCCATGAAAATTGTAGGTATAGTTGAAATTAATCATGCACAGTTAACACATAACTGTGAAGGTTCAAGTTATCAGAGGTAGATAAGACGAGAGACACAGTACATGGCTAATCTATGAAGGAAAAAATCTGATAATGAAATTGATTTTGTTGTATTGATAATTTATGTGAATAATTTGATTGCTTTATAACAGGGTTATTTGTAAAATACTAGTAGGTATCATATAAGACATAAATAAAGATATACATAAACTAAGACATAAATAATTTTTTCACTTCTCATGCTCTTAAACTTCGTATTTATGCTGCGAGTAGGCTGCATAAAATAGGACTTTATGCTCTAGTGCTATAAAATAAAATCGTCGTTTAAGACCGAGGCAATGACGCCTTGCGCCGACAGCCACGCACACTAGAACTTTATGAAACAAAATTTTACTTTAATTTTTTAATCCGTATTATATTACAAAATAAAAAAGTAGGCAATAGTAATTCTAATAAGTTATAAGAAATGCATAAAAAATAAAACCTTGTAAAATATACAGAGCATTATGTAGTCCGACCTGCGTCACGTGTAGAAAATAATCGTTTATTCGTAATATTGCTGTATAATTTCCTCGCAATCGAAGTGAAAAGCAGAGTGTATAACTCGTTCATAAAACCTATTTTACCCTCGACTTAAGTATCCACACTCGCCTGCGGCTCGGGTAAAATGAAGCATTTTATGCAATTGTTGTACAATCTACTATTTTTACTTGTCATGCTCTTAAAGTTCGTATTTATGCTGGGTGTAGGCCGCATAAAATAGGATTGTATGTACCAGTGCATAAAATAGGATATTATGTTCTAGTGCATAAAATAGGATTTTATGCTCCAGTGCATAAAATAAAAAACCGACATATTAAATATGTCTAATTGTTGTAATTTTACATTCAATTTTTATTAAATAATCGTTTATTTGTAATATTGCTGTCTAATTTTCTCGCATCGAAGTGAAAAGCAGAGTGTATAACCCATTTTACCCTCGAAGAAAATGACGCGTTTTATGCACTTCTTGTACAATCTACTATTTTTCCCACGATTTTTTACAAAATATAATTGATAAATAAAACCCCCTCCCTCTTGGATTCCGACTACAGCAGATGTGTATTTTGTTAATTCCCTACATATTTCAATTCATAATTTTCAAAAAAAAAATCGAAATAATTCGGCAAAAGTGTTGGGGCTATCAGGCGAGCATCGCTGCTCCGGAATTGTGACAACATCTACTGAGCGTGAGTGCAACAAACACAGTGACAATATCAAATTCCGATTCTGAGTTTCCGCATACGTGACCAAACACGTCCCACTACGCAATACTAATTCATTACGTCACTCAGCGCAAGGTGGACCCTAATTAGCCACGTCTCCCATCTGACACAAATGCCGATGGCGCGCATACGCATAAATTTTTAACTTTTTGTTGTTCAATCTGACACTTTTTAGAACAAGCGTCCTCTCTGGCGACCTCCACCCACCAAAAGACAATGTCAACTTTGAAGCTTCATTTGCATCATGCGTCTTATAATTGGTCGAATATTACTTATTTGTCAGTAATTGTTTCAGACGGATGTTGGACGGAGAACGAAGGTAGACCTGACTGCATCGGGCTGGTATTTACACTAGCGCTGTCTTTTGTTACTGCCCAGAGTTATTACGGTGTAGAGAAATTTAAATATTTTTTGCACGAAAGTAAAGATGAACTATTAAAAGTCGTGGAACAAAAGTGGTTATGTTAGTTTTTTTTTATAAAATCAACTGACGGGACGAACAAGTCGTGGGCCTGATGGTAATCTATACGCCTGTCCATAACAGTTGCAGTGAAATTCAGAGCTTTAAATTGCAAAGATCTGAGACATAAGTTGACAAGTCCTATGTGCCTGTAATTTCACCAGCACCCTTACCCTTCAAAACCCGAACGGAGTTATTGCTCACATTACTGCTTGGCGAAAGGTATCGGTAAGGTGGCAGTACTTCCCTGGACGACCTCTTAGACAAGGAACTCTACTGCTAAAAAGAGGTTGTACGTATTTTACAAATAACCTATATATATGTTAACAAAACACTGTCTGCTTTCTGCAAGAATTTTGTTGTTTTACAAATACTGCTTTAGAATGATAAAAATCACGCAATGGTAAAAGACACTAAATCCTATTGTCGTTTGTTTCTTATTTAACAAATTTTATTTCAACTTAAGATTGATTTTAAATAATAGTAATAATATATTTCCAATCGAATTGTTATTGATCTTATAATAGGTCCACAAAGGCTGTTAAATAATTAAGTTTAGGAAATGCCTATATAAGAGTTTCATTCTCTTTAAAACACTTCGTAGTAAAAATTACTATTAGGCACTTAAGGTTCTTTAACCTCTCACCTATAGCTTTAAAATCTTGGTTGACAATGAGCATCTGGGAAGCTTGAGCTGTTTGAAAAAATCAAGGCTACTCGAAATATACATTGGCAGAACACTATTAGCCGAGTACAAAGTTAAGAAGGAGAATGCCACAGAACTTATACCAAAAACTACTGTAAAACTATAGCATGGATATGTTTAAGTTTAAGGACTGAGGGCATATGAACAAAAATAATTTAAAAAAAAATTAATACAAAGATCGAACATTCAGAAAAAATTCCTTCGATCCGGCCGGATTCGAACCGGCGTATTCTTGCATACCGTGGCCGACGCTATGCCAACTAAGCCACGGAACGAACCAGCGGACCTCACGAATTTTTCTGTTTGTTGCCGTGTCTTTCAATATGGTTTTTCAACGACTTTTTAGCCGTAGCGCCATCTATGAGAAATCTTAAGTATTTCGTCACCCAGTTAGATACCTTTACAGCTACCAGCCCTGGCTAGAGATATCGCTATACATTGTATTTAAATTGATATTCAATTATTTTTTATGTGAAATTACTACACTAGTTTGGTATTTAATACAGAGATTGAACACTCAGAAAAAAATCCTTCAATCCGGCCGGATTTGAACCGAAGGACTATTTGTAATTAAGTTTTATTGAATGTCACAACATTTCACCACCATGATATTCAATTATTTCTTGTGAAATTACTCCACTAGTTTGTTCCAAGTATGAAACATACTTAAGAATATACGATAATATATATAAGAATTCACATTGATCTGGCTGGATTCCCCAATGTTGGATTCAACGGCTCCTAGCAAACCGTGCCAGACGTTATGCCAACTAAGCCAGGGAACGCATAAATGGACCTCACGAATTTTTCCACATACTACATACACTAGCACATAGTTGCAGATCTTTGTTTTGGGATTTAAGAAGGACTATTTACCGAGATTTATTTGTTTATATTATTAATTGTAGTCTTGTTTTTGTGTATAAAAATACATAAAATACTTGACCTTTTATTGATGATTACCTAAACTTTGAACAAAACTAATATACGCGATTAAGATCCGAAAAAATAGTTTCATTTCCTATGTGCAACAATTGTGAAAACCTGAACTCAATAAATACATACAATAAATATTTTTGTCTGCAGCGCAGCACCACAAGGCGCGACTTGCGTGAAAAGCGACATAAACGCACGATAGCTATCGCGCTTCTATGTCGCATCGTAAATCGCACTCTATCGTACTAGTGTTACTGAAATTCCGGAATTATTGTACTATATTTTGTTTTGTACTTTTGACACCTAATTAGTAATTAACTGTATTTGGAAGACGAGTTCCGTTATTGTAAGTAAAAATATAAAAATTTGTATTTATTTTTGCCTTTCATTTTTAATCAATCTGAGATTTCAGAGGTAGGTATCTCCCACTCTATTTAGGGTTCTATAATTATCATTGATATAATTATCACTTTTATTATTGTGATAATTCACAATAAATATCTTGATAAATATACCTTGATATTTATAAAATTCGCTAAGTGTTGTGTCATATCATATCATAATATAATCCATGTGACACCCAAACGTGTCAATTGTCAATCTCAAAAGTCACAAACAAGATTGTTTTGTCGATTATTTTTCTTTGTTTATTAAATTTTCTCACTGTTTGTCAATTTCACTCAAAAATTAAAGTAAAGGAAAATGAATCAGTGTGGACAATTATCAAATATACATTGAATAATTCTGCTGCAGTTAGTGGAAAGGGAAAGGGTGCTTGTGACATAACCTCAGTACAGAGTACTAAAAAAAAGACCTCAAAAGTCATTCATCCCCTAGATTGCCACCCTTAAAGGTGGAATATTTTCTTCAAATTCGAATAGGACCACATCCGAGGTACCCTCTTTCCAATAAAAAAGAATCATCGAAGAAGAAATTTTTAAGTCAGTTAAAAAACTCAAAACTGAGAAAATGTTTATAGAAATGAAATTTAAAAATATTTACTTTTCTCTTGTGGTAACTTCATACCATATCCACTTATAGTAAAAAATAAAAAAGTGACAAATTAACCTTATTTTACTGACCACAGCAGTACATAACAATTTTATCTAAATGTCACACACCCTTTAACTAACGGCGGCAAAATTATCATGATAAATTATTATCAAAAAAAATCTTAGGAATTTTGAATCCTGACTCTATGTGTATTACATGAAGTTTAGATAAATATACTCGGCCTATTTAAGTCTCTAGAATAATTTTGGAGATATTTATTCTACAATCTAGCAACTTTTTATAGAAATTATTTCAGAGTATTAATTCTTTGCTTTGCACACAGATACAGTGTCAAGGATTATTTTAAGTTTGCCACAAATAATCAATATAGTGGCTTCTATAAAATAATGAAGAAATACAATGTTATGACAATTTCTTTTTTATGTTCAGTAAATTGAGATACAAGGATATTTTTTATCAAATTAATAATTTTGTAATAGAACTTCAGCAGCTTATGTTTTGGAGATAATAATTAAATGCAAATTGAACTAGTTATGTAGACAGTACATACCACTCACACAAATATTTTTTTTTGGATAATCTGAGCTATGTATTGGCCAATTTTGTACATAAATTGTTTTAGTAATAATTGTTATCAAGAAACAAAATTATAATCTTACCTCAGGTGGCTCAATAGCTCTTTCCACAGCTTCACTCATGATGAAAAATGCAATAAATAGTAAAAAGAGTCCATTCACAAAACCAGCTAGCACTTCAGCTCGTGCATAGCCATAAGAATATCTCTCGTTCGCACGCCATTTGGATACTAGTGACGCAGCCAGACCTGCCACCAGGCCTGTGCAATCGAAGAACATATGGAATGCATCCGAAATTAGACCTGAAAAAATATTCACAACCATTACAAGCCTTCTACAAATATCCTTAGGCTATTACTTTAAGAAAAGTTGGGCTTAACTTTAAATCAAGTTCACAAGAAAATAAAAAAAAATACTAACCTAAACTGTTTGTCCATACTCCATAGAACAACTCAACAAATGCGAAGGACAAATTAAGTAGAAGGAAAAGGAACAGATTCCTTGAATTCCTATCGGAATAAATTAGTCTCATCCAGTTTTGTAATTTCTCGCTAAGGCGTCCGAAAGGCCCGCGCGACAGACGCGTGTCCTTCTGTGTGAGCGGCAACATGATGACTCTTGGGATACGTACAGGCTTTCACGTCATCTCAGGCCTAATTACACAGAAATCACCAAAACTTTAGAAACACTGCATACGTGTACTTGACAAGCGGTACCTAACCTCGCAAGATAAGAACTCTTCTAGCGCAAAAATAAGGAAGTGCCTAAGAAAGGACAACGAGCATTATGTACCAGAACCATATGCCGACCGAATCACATACGCTTCAATAGAGATTTCACAAAAATTAACAAACTTTTACAGCATCGTTCAACAACTTCAGTTTCGTTTCATCGGTCTGTCAAAAATTTTTGACGTCACACGCTCAGTAAACGTCAAATAGAGTAAGGTTATTATTAGTCATTATTATAATAGTTAACTCTAAGCTTTAAGTTTAGATAAATTACTCATATTTAGGAAGGTTTAAATTGTTTAAAACAAATTATTTAATTTGGTTTTACTAACCATAATGTTAGTGTTATCCAATATCAACACAACTCTCATTTTATATTTGTCTATACCAAATTTTGCTGCATCTCCATGGTAATACTGTTTGTGTTGTGATTGGTAAAATTTAATAACTGACAGACATTGGTCCAATGACGACCCGATTCATTTAATTGTTATGCCAATGAAATAGCACTTTTGATGAGTCATAGATTTTAAGTGACACTCGTTTCCGGAAAGTTTGCATTTTGTCTACGGAAATACTTTTATATTGTCGCTGGTGCCCCAAATTTATTTATTAAATTTTCCATTAAAAATACAACCGCATGTTTTTCATAACACATTTTCATCCATTTATGACTAATACGTATAATTTTGTAAAATATATTTGTAGTTTTCACTTGTATTTTTGCAATAATTTTTTTTTGCCGCCATTATTTCAAATAGATTCCACCGGAAATTCGTCTATAGATGCGTTTGTTTCCGAAAAGTGAACGTTTCACGAGTCAACAGCAACGTCTTTCGAGAAGTTATAGCTCTGTTTGCGACATTTTTCTTTCTTTTATCGGTCATCCAATGTTTTATGTGATGAAATAACACGTCGATTACGAGTATTTTCGATATTAGTGTTCATAGTCGTAATTAAGTAAACGCTAGATTACGATATAAGCTAATAATGGGCGACGAAAGCCACCCGAAAACTCTCTACGTCGGTAATTTAGACGCGAGTGTCACAGAAGATTTTCTATGCGCATTGTTCGGACAAATAGGCGAAGTAAAAGGGTGTAAGATAATCCGCGAGCCTGGCAACGATCCGTATGCTTTCCTGGAGTTTACAAGTCACACGTCGGCGGCTACGGCCCTGGCCGCCATGAACAAGCGAGTGTTTCTTGACAAGGAAATGAAGGTTAACTGGGCCACAAGTCCTGGGAATCAGCCGAAGACGGACACGAGCAACCACCACCACATATTCGTAGGGGACCTGTCGCCAGAGATTGAAACACACATATTACGCGATGCTTTCGCCCCGTTTGGTGAGATTTCGAACTGTCGGATAGTTCGCGACCCACAAACGCTCAAATCTAAGGGGTACGCTTTTGTATCGTTCGTGAAGAAGGCAGACGCTGAAGCTGCGATCCAGGCTATGAACGGGCAGTGGCTGGGCTCGAGATCTATACGGACGAACTGGTCGACACGCAAGCCGCCAGCCAACAGGCCAAACGAGGGCGCTCCCAGCAGCAAGCGAGCGAAGCAGCCTACATTTGACGAGGTCTACAATCAGAGTTCACCCACAAACACGACTGTTTACTGCGGAGGATTCACAAGCAATGTTATCACCGAGGAGCTAATGCAGAACACATTCTCACAGTTTGGTCAGATACAGGACATCAGAGTGTTCAGGGATAAAGGCTATGCATTCATTAGGTTCACAACTAAGGAGGCGGCTGCTCATGCAATTGAAGCCGTTCATAACACAGAAATTAGTGGACATACAGTAAAATGTTTCTGGGGAAAAGAGAATGGAGGAGGGGGTGATAATCAGGTTTGTATTACTCCATGGGGCAAATGTTTTTAGTACTTATCATATATTTCCTGATTACATTTAAAAGATAAGTTTTGCAGTTCTCAGATTAGGTAATTGTTTGTGATAAACAGTCTAAATAATAGAAAGTTGTTATATATGATTTTGCACTATAAAAGCGTATATATAACATCTGTTCTGCTTTTATTGGTGTTTATACTGCTATCAGTATGTATGAGTTTACAATACAAAGTAACTTTCAAAGTATAAAAAATTTGGACATTATCCAGCACTGTGACAGTCCATACATACCAATTGTTTATATAATCAAGTGTAAAATATAAACATTCTTGTTTATTCTTTGTAAATTATTTACTTTCAATGCTGTATAATAAAATAACTAACACAAAAAAGAATATTTCGAACAGTTAAAGTTGCTGTTGTTATGGGACAATTATTATTTAGTAGTTTAAAGGGTGTTTTAATGGTTAAAATTCAGTTGACCACAAATATTCTCATCTAATGGGTAGCTCCATAAGCTGCCAGCATTTCTTTACAGTAAGCCATATCTTTGTAGACATTTATATCTGTTACTTGCTTGATCCATTCCATTTATTGCACTTTTTTTGGCTGTCTCATTCTGTTATCTCTTGTAACATTTTTTCTTGTATTTAGGCATTTCAAAGAAGTTTATTATGACCTTAGTGTTAAACAGTATTTGTAACATTACAGAGTACGACTAACACTGCAACACCAGCTGCACCGGCTAACATGGGAGCACAAACGCAATATCCATATCCATACCAACAAAGCATGGGTTATTGGTATGCTCAGGTAAATATCTACAGTATTTTATTGGTTATACAGGTTTTATACTAGTACAAGTACCTCGCTGTCTTTAAGATATTTACTGGAGGTTTTTAAGAACTCTTAGAGGGCTAAAATTTTGTTCTATGTAAGGTGCTGCCTCTCTGCACTTACCTAGATAGACCAATCTAAAGGGATTGACATAAGAAGGTTGACATTGACAACTAAATGTGATGAAAAGCTAAATTTAAAAAAGAGCTCGTTTGAATTATCAAATAAATCAAAGGTGTAGTGACTGCAAATTTGTAATATGCAACTGGGTATTGGACAAATATCATTTAAATTTTAAAGGATTAATAATTTGCAAGTCTATGTAAAAGATAGAAAATATTACTTTCTATTTTACTTTTGTAGACTAGGACCTACTAGTATGCTTGAGATAATATTGCCTATGATTTAACTTTTACCCTAGCAAGTTAAGACTGACTGCATACAAATTTGTTGATAAGATCATTGGTTGATGATGAGTGTCCATGTAGCTGCTTGACTAAATCAAGGATACTTGATAGAACACAATTTGTTGAATAATGACAGAGGAAGAGAGAACATGTACCTGTTCAAAGTTCGAGGAAAAAAAAAATCTGTTTTAAAAATACATCTTATTACATAAAAATACGAACTGCTTTAGTTTTACACGCAAAATAGTATTATAGTATTTTTTAGTTGCGTAATTATTTACAATTAAATTCAAATATATGTACATACACAAAGAAAGGATATGTAGATAATTATATACAGACAATACGTTGCTTATGTAAAGTAAATTCATTATATTTTCTAGTGGGGTCAGTGCTAAATTTTATACTCTTGTTAGTGAAATTTTGTTTCCATTCTTGACTATTGGGTGCTTTTATTAAGTGACATCACAAGAAATGTGTCATTTTAAGAAAAATGGGCTTGTGTGAAAAGGCGGATGTGACTGGGTGAAGCGAAAAAGTTATGTCACAATAGACAGGCATTATGGTTATATAGGGTTATCTGTAAAATACTAACTTCCCTGGATTATATTACTGACATTATAAACAATAATAACTTTTGATTCATGGCCTTACATAATTCATCAGATTTTCTTAAAAATAAAAATATTTAAATAGATTGCTCCAAACGGTGATAAGTTATAACTCTGTGCTGGGTAGCGAAGAAAAGCCTGCTACCACTACTATAAGATCATTTTTATTATTGACAGCATTTGAGACAGATTAGTACAACTAAACTTAAAAAGTTTATTTTTCGTAAATTTATGGTTTTGTAAAAAGTCAATAGATGTAGAGATAACCGCAGTGTCGTTGGATGTGAGTTAACTACCTATGAAGCTCTCTAGGAGGGCCTATGAATGCATTCTAAAGGCACGGTGTGTTTGTATATTTTTAAGAAGTAATAGTGTAGTAAGGAAAACTTCAAAAGTGGACGCTAAAGCTAAACAGCTAGTGAAACTAATTGATTGTCATGCCACTTTTGCGTTAATTACACATAAATCACAAATTATCGGCCACAAAGTCCCCTTCATTGTTTCTAGACCACTTCAAATGTTTTTGTGAAGAAATATTCAACTTAAGTTATTTATTCTTTAACTCAAGTTACATTCAAAAGTAACCGTCAAAGTTATATGCAAAAGTTATTTTAAGTATGTCACTGGCAAATTGGACAAAACTAAACTTACTTTAAGTGCTGTGAGTCAGTCGATATCGATGCCAATAAGAAAAGGGTGAGCACCTCACGCCTCACATAGAATTTTTATGGTAAGAACAAAAGAGAATGAAATTTCTTTCTTCTGTACATTCTTACAGTTTGTAAATTTACTCGAATTTTGTCGATATTCCGATGCCAAATGATTCAGATAAAATTAATACATATATTAAATTAGAAATAAAGAAAATAAGTTTTATTAAAAAAATAGTTAATGTTGACAATCACAGTACAGAGTAATAAAAAAACCGACCTGAAAAGTTCGTGGAATTATATTTATTTGCCAGATTTTATTGATATCGGTTACCGGAAAGTGCGCGAATCCGGATTCATCCCCTAGTTTGCCACCCTTAGAGGTGGAATATTTTCATGAAATTTAAATGGGATCACTACTGAGGTAGCCACTTTTCAACAAAAAACAAACGAACTGAGAACCTCCTCCTTTTTTTTTTGAAAAAAAAAAAAAATTAAATGTTATCGCAAGTTTCCGTTTTATATACTCTAGTGAAAAGTTGCAATTTTTAAGTTTAATAAGCGTAGTGTTATTTATTGAATTATACCTTTGCTTATTTGCGTCGGTTAATTTGGCGTATCGGAAATCTTCCGTCCTTTTCTTGAAAGTGATTTTTTTTAGAAAGAGACATGCACTAAACTAAGGTTAGGTTGCGTTTGCCTGGATCGAGGTGTTGTACAGTCAAGAGCACATCAATCAAGCTCGATGCTTTGGACCGTTCTTATCGAAAGCGGCATAGAGTTGAATTTAAATCTTAAGTGTCAATCGTGACATTCTTTTGACCCTGGCCCTGTACTCTCGTTCTCAGCCCGAAACAATTACTGTCAAATAAGTAATAACTCGACAAAAAGACGCATGATGCGAATGAAGGCTCATACTAGACATTGGTTTTTTTTTAATTTGTTCGAGTATTACTCATTGGAAAGTACTTGTTTCGGATGTATGGCGAACGGAGAACGTGAGTAGACCCCCAGTACTGTACGATAATAAATGTTTGTTATTTTAAGGAACCATATTTAAAATTTAAAATCACCAAATTTATTCCGAGCACGTATCAATTCTTAATTTAACTTATTACATATTATCAAGGACAAAAGTGGACAAGTGGCAAATGGTCATATTATATCCGATTTAAATAGCAAAAGAGCACAAAATTCTCTTTTAAAAACAGTTAAAATGACTTAACTTAATTAAATTTTTATTGAATTGATATTCAATTATTTTTTGTGAAATTACTCCACTAGCTTGTTATAATTATTAATACAAAGATCGAACACTCAGAAAAAACACTCAGAAAAAATTCCTTCGATCCGGTCGGATTCGAACCGACTTACATATGTACTACGACTAACATAATTATGACTTAACTTGTTCGAAGTTCCGATGAACGTGCCCTAACTATGCATAGCTGAAATATCATTAAACAATTTCAGTATTCTAAAACTAGGTTATGGTTTTTTATAGTTAGCGTACGGCAGAGATACGTTAGAGTGTAATTTTCAGGTTAGTTTTCTCTACCTAATTTCGGTGGCAAATTTTATTACAGAAAGGGTTTGCACTTGGTTTATAACCACATTTCCTTATTTCGCTCCCATTTGCAATTCAACAAAAGTTTCTATTGTTTTGATTGCTTATCATTCTAGAAAACACCATAACCTTATGCTGGACTTATTAATTGCACTGCAAATTGCGATTTCTCACGCGTCGGCAATTCGCTTTTGTTGATTATAAAGCGTACTACCGTTACACCCATAAGGGTTACTTGTGCCGGAAAACAAAAGTCCTGGTAATATGATTACCAGAGTAAAGTAACTCACTGTCCAGAACACACACCAGGATCAATTTTGCTAAATTTTGATTATACCAGGAATCAATTCAGCGACCAGAAAACAAACTGCTGTGCTACTGAGGTCGTCAAAGTAGTAATAATAATGTGCGAGATAACCACACTCATAACTTGGCGTCAAACCAATTCCCTGCATTATGAGTATCCGAGTAACGGAATTCACTCAGGGACACTACACAGAACACTTAGTACCAATTATGAAAGTTGAATTCCCAAATTGGTCTAATCGGGAATGGAATGGCACAGTTCAATCCGTTGAGCCACTGAGGCTGTAACATAACACAAGCAGTCCGTGTACTAGGGATGCACAGTACGATTTGATTTTTATAAAGATTGATTGAAATGTACAGTCAAGAGCACGTCAAGCTTGACAGTTTGTACTTTGGACCGTTCTTATCGTAAGCGGCATAGAGATGGATTTAAATCTTAAGTGTCGAGCTTAACGTGCTCTTGACCCTGTAAATTCATTCATGTCGATCCATTTTAAATGCGATTATTAAATAAATCGATTCAACACAAAAGCGAATCAAGTCGTCTAGATAGTATTCATTATTTAAACAAAACAGCCTTTTTCTGAGCCCTATTTTATATTGGCCTTCAAAAAAAGCATTTTGGCAACATCTAAGTACAAGTAAATCTACAATATATGGCGATTTTCGCCACTTCTGTGCCATCTGAACATCTTTTCTCTACTTCTGTGCCATCTGAACATCTTTTCTCACTGCCTAGTAGTGAAACTAGGTAGTCTAAATGAAAGTCGTAACCGGCTGTAGCTAAAATCTGTCGAAAATTTTGGGTGGCAGGAACATTTATCTAATTGTAACACTGTCCTTTGCTTCATCGGAGCGAAACTTGGGATTGCATATTATTTAACCCGTTTATTATTATATTATTTTACACGTTCGCACAAAGACATGACATTCTGGCGTGCGGTGCTATTTAAGTAGGCACTATTCATGAACAGGTTTAATATTCAACAACATCATCCATCCATTCTGCCGCTTTTAGTTGAAAGGGCGCATGTTAATATATATATTATATATATAATATTAACATGCGCCCATATATATATAGTATTAACTCAAAAAGTTTTTTTTTTTCAGAAACGATGAGAAACTAATTACTCACTTACCGTGAAAGATTATTAAAATTATATATAAGTTAAAGTTGATTACAGACATCTAAACAATTTCATACATGTCAATTATATTTAAAAATAAAAGGGAAAAAACATGTCATATTTTTGAATAAGGACTGTTTTACCCAGAACAAGCTCATAAAAAGTTTGCCTCATTTTGATTCAAGTAGATATCTTTTAATTGTTTCTTACAAGATTCTGATGACTGTACTATTTACTTGTAGAGAATAATATTTTACGTTTTGCAATAGTATAATCTTGAATGTCACATATTTTTAGTTGCTACACTATTGTAAGTGCGATGTACGGCTGTGATCAGTAAAAAGGCGGATCTGTCACTATTTTTTTTTCTAGATGGATAAGGTATGAAGTTCATCATCATCAACCCATTTATATGTCCCACTGCTGGGCACGGGTCTCCTTTCAGACGAGGGTTTAGGCCATAGTCTGCCACCCTGGCCCAATGCGGGTTGGGGACTAAATGGGGGATAAATAAAGAAATAAATAAAGGACTTCACACGTTTTCCGAACCTTCTTCAACGTGCAGGTTTCATTACGATGTTGTCCTTCACTGAAAAGCTCATGATAAATTTCAAATTAAATTTCGCACATAAATTCCGAGATTAAATCCGCGATCCCGGATTCGAACCCACGACCTTCTGCTTGAGAGGCAGTAGGTCAAACGGCTTTTATTAACCACGGCTTTTATTGTATAAAGTTACCACAAGAGAAAAATAGTTTTTTGTTTAATTTCTTTAAATATTATTTTCTCGATTTTGAGTTTTTGTCACGAGTGCCATTTTAACTAACGGCAGCAGCATTGTTGATCCCACTGCCGTCTCCTCTAAGTAGAAAGTTGCTGACTTCACACGTTTTCCAAGAGCTGAGACTCTTGACGTTATTACGACGTTTCCCTTCATCGATCGTGCAAGAGGTATTGCTACTCAACACTCACAAAATATGTACGTACGTAATTTAGAAATTAAAGTCCTAGTACAGCTATTCGAACTGTCGACCTC
>NW_020653719.1:10591529-10608740 GCF_003589595.1 Hyposmocoma kahamanoa | reverse complement strand
ATGTTTTTAACTAAATATAAAAATGGCCATGGGCCTGTCATATGCGCCTATGCATTTTTCAACATTTGTCTCAAGTATTTATGTTACAGAGTTCTTTATTGCATTCTAAATAGAGTTTACAATTACCTACCTTACAATTTTTTTTAGATTATTTGCACTTAAAAAGTTACCGCAGAGGAGAATTACAGGCATTCTGAAAACTTGGTTCATACGGCCAGAAAGTACTTACTCACATCGCTTGGACGAGAATTAATTATACGCACCACATCATAGAACGCGATAATATTTGTAATTTTTATTTTTATATCAACAATACCACCAACATCACCTTCACGCCAAATCTAATCTTAATTACCACTAAATACTGTACACAGATAGTTGGATATAATGAGACTATTACTTGTTCTTAACTACGGAATTCTTAAAACTGCTCATCTCAACTACAGATATGTGTTATTGCCTCTGTAGTTATAGTCGACTGTATGAATGGGTTCGAGTGCTAATGAAAAAATTGTGCATACGCAACTATGGGTAGAAAGACAAGGCAAATCATAGAAAAGGCGCCAAAAATTAGTGCATTTGAATTTAGAATTTTATAGGCCTACCGCTATTTAGAATTGGAATAACAATAAACCAGATTTCTCGTAACTTCTACAATTAACTGAATAAAAGCTGTACTGACATTCCAACGCCATGTTCACATGCGTATGAGCGCCTACAACTATAACACAGTTTGCTTTCATACTGCCTAGTTATATATTACTTTTCAATACTGCCTATCCGAGTCGGTTCATGAAGTAGACGCGCGGTGCGATGAAGTGACAGTTTACGTAACAGTTATGTCGCGCTGCACACGGGATAATTTCAACGAAATTTTTCTGACGATTTCAAGTTGATTGAAATGTTACATTTTGGAAGTGTGTAGGTATAGATATATTTGTTTAATTTATTTGTTTAATTTGAGCGTGTATAAATATTTTTCGGTTCCTTTGTAGATGTATAGATGTGTTTAGTTAGTTTGACCGTCCAGATTGTTTTGATAATTAGGTCATTATAAAAACAAAGTTTGGATGACACGACTACACCTTCATGCGTTTATAAAGTAGAAAGACGAGTAGTATCATTCCCTGTCTATCAAGGTTGTAACTATCCGAGTCACTATTTGAGTTAATAGTTTTTTTTAAATATAACCGCCGATATAACTCACTTACCACTTTTAACTCACTTCTAAAAAAGGTGTAGGTTCTCAATGCGTCTGTATTTTTTTCTTTTTTTCTTCGTATGTGTTACGCAATAACTACTAATTTGTGAACCGATTTTGGTGATTCTTTTTTTGTTGGAAAGAAGGCACCTCAGTAGTGGTCCCGTTTAAATTTGAAAAAAATATTTTACCTCTAAAGGTGGCAAACTAGGGGATGAATCCGGTTTCGCGCACTTTCCGGTAACCGATTTCAATAAAACTATTTCCACAAACTTTTGACGTCGGTTTTTTTAGTACTCTGTACTGAGATTAAATTTATAGGTTTTAAATCAAGATGCGGTAAACTTCTTAAAATCATGTTTAACGCCCTGCGCCCTTATTACACATAACGTTTGTAAAATAAATTGTTAAAAAGCTTTTAATTTATCTTTATTTATGATTCCAAGTGACGGGACGAACAAGTCGTCTGGTGATAAGGGACACGCCTGTCCATAACAGTTGCAGTGCTACTCAGAGCTTTAAAACTGCGCCCGTCACGCTGAGACTTAAGTTCACAAGTCCCATGTGCCCGAAATTTCATCATATCATTAAAATCATCCAATCATTCAGGTACTTTGATTGTTTGACGATTTCTGTGGTCCAACGATTTGCACTGTGGATCCTGATTCCCAGTAGGACCAATCGGAGTAAACTCTTGTTTCTCTGGTACTCATAGTACAATTCCCTAGTTTGAGAGATAATTGGTATGGTTGTTTAGCACATTTCGACTCATCCGAAGAACAAAATCCGATGTGATTAAATAGCGAAAAGAGAATAAGTTCGCGTAATGAGAATAATTTCTTTATTCAAACTAAGGCCTATGTCTTTACATAGGCCTTACAAACACCTTTGTGTTTTGAGAATTTGTATACCTTATTTCGGAAATATAAAATCGAACAACGGTCGATCTGACATCCACAGCGAAGAAGAACGAACGAAATGTACTATGTCCTGAGAACAAGTAGTCTTGCACGTAGATCTTTGTTCTACGGATGAGTCGATTTATTAATATTATTTTACATATGAAAAAACAGTTTATGTCGGACATGTCACTTACCATTGAATCCAAAATTCGTAATAACTTTTACGTCATATTTCTTATCACAGCATAATTTGAGCTGATGCCACAAATATACGCTTTCCAATAAGTAGGCCAAAGGCAGAATCATGTCACCGCGGTTCAGGAAACAATAAAAAAATAGTCCACGCCATCTGGCGGGAGAAACGCAACGTCTTAACGATATGCCATCAAACACAACACAAGTTGATATTCTCGTAAATCTATCTACTCTAGGATCATGATCTCTTGTCTATGTTTGGTGAATAATGGAAGTTATAATTATGATTTTGCCGTATTTTTAAGTTACGTACAGGTTTTTACAGACGAACTTCGCTTTGAAAAAGAAAGCGGGGCTTAAGCGGAGTCGCTTTTATAAGCCTTATGATTTCATTGACTGATCGGTCGGTGCGTTGTTGGTACGTCCCATCCCACGCAGCATTGCCACATGTTTAATTTTTTTTTATCAATAAGAATAGGCGTGAGATTTTATAGCATCTTCATGAATTTATAAGCCGTGAAATGTATCGCGACCAATTTTCGATTTATCTGAATTTGACATCTCAAAACTACAATTAACACCTGATTCCCGTGCCGGGAGAACTATTTGTGCGGCCTACATTCGGCGGACTAAAGCACATAAGTCAAAATCCGACATCATTTATTTAAAATAATACATCTGCCGACTAAAGCACATAAGTGAAATTCGTTTGTTACTTCATTTTGTAACTTTATTCTAGAGGGGCCCCTCTAGAATAAAGTTACAAATTTATGATTTATTTTTCAAATTTATCATTGTTTTCACATCTTCCAACACTATAAACAACACAAAAAATACATAAATAATTAATTATATATTAAAAAATGAACCTCTTTTTTGAATTATGTGCTTTAGTCCGCCAACCCTAGTATTTCTCTCGTGAGCAAAGTTACCTATCTGGGTGTCGAAATACTTTCATAGATTTCTCATGGATGGCGCTACGACTAAAAGTAATTAAAAACCAAATACAAAAATCCGACAAACAAGCACATGGAAAAATTTGTTAGGTCCTCTGATTCGTCCCGTGGCTTACTTAGTTGGCATAGTGTCTGGCACGGTTTGCTAGAAGACGTCGGTTCGAATCCGGCCGGGTCGAAGTAATTTTTTTAAATGTTCGTTCTTTGTGTTAATAATTATAACAAAACTATATATTACCTACTAAAAGGGATTTTTTTAATTGCAGGGCTACCCGGCGATACAAGGATACATGGCGCCGGGATACTACCAGCAGTACGCTGCTGCCTATAGCAACCCGCAGGCTGCGGCTGCAGGTGAGATGTTTGCAGATTTTCATCACATTCTCATTAATTGCAATAATTAATGATAATAGTCTCATTGCTAATTTAAATGTATTTCAGTTTCAAGCGACAACCGTACGTATATTTAATAGAAGCGGTAACTTTACTTGCATTTAGCTCTATATCGGCCAAGTTATTTTGGCCGATATAGAGCTAACTTTGTACTGTGTGCGCTCTTATCCTTGCTTCTGTGGGCCCAATACTGCTAATTTTTTTGAAACCATTGATCATTGTAATGACATTAAGATTACATTGCAAATATGATAATATTTCGCACCCCTCATTTTCGCAGTCATTTTGCCGAGTCACAATAAAATAAAAAAAAAAATAAAAAAAATGGCATAAGTGGAGTTACGTTAAAAACGTAAAAATATAACTCGCATCCTTTCCAATTCTTGTATCTAATGGAGCAATAAACATGTTTGACGTAACTACACTTATGCCATTCTTCCATGAGGGGTCCGATTTGCTATTCTGTTAAAACCTTTTTTTTTTTCCTGTTAACACCTATTTGCAATGGCGGTGGAGTCTCAGTGGAATGTTAGTGATGGTATATTCATACATACAATTACAAAATATTGATGTTGCCTTACTAAAACTGCCATGGAAATTATTATGCATATCGTAATTTTTATCTCGTTCTCATAGACTCGCCATTGAAGAGCAGAATACCAAAAAATTTCAACGGTTGAATAGCAACTTGATGGCGAGCCACTGACAGGTTCATACTGTGAACTTTTAGCAGAATACCAACTGACACACAACTGAGATGATTTGAAATTAGCACACTTGGGCCGTTACTGTTGCTACATAGCCGCGTGTGCCGAAATGTTCGGTTGACCTGCAGCTGTGTGCTTTGCTCACACTTGGTGTTGTTGCAGCGGGCTACCGCATGTCGGTGCCGGGCGGCGCAGGCGGCGCGGTGGGCGCGGGCGCGGGGTGGGGCGGCGCGCCGCAGCCGCTCATGTACTCCGCCGCCGCCATGCCCTCCGCGCAGTACCCCTCGCAGTAAACCTCAACAGTCACCAGTCAACATCGCCGACGCGTCCCGATTCCCGTTCCACCTCCGTCGTCCCGACTCGGCCGCAGAGCGAATCCCACCCTTTCGATGCTATTCCGCTTAGGTAGTCGCGCGTAGATTTAGAGGAATAGGGTGGGGCCGTGGGAGATCGTCTGCGGACTCGGCTCGCCGCTCCCGCGCGGCGTCCGCTTCGCTCGAGCGATCGTTTCGTACTTTTTTAAACAATCAGACTCTTTTCGAGAAAACCTCTTTGTAAGAAATCATGGTAGTTTTTTACCATACCGCCCCTCAATGTCTTGCTGTGGATGTTGGCTGGTGCCCTGTTGAGCGATCTGGCCGTGCGATCGCAGACCTCCGACCCGGCAGCACCGGCGAGCCTCACGGAGACGCGACTCGACAGGCCGGCGCGGCTCGACTCGCCGGTGGCCCGTCTCTCAACCCGTCAAGCGCCCGTCGAGGCGCATCTCGCGTCCGTGGCCGCCGTAGTACCGTACCGTTAACACAGACAGTGCATGGTGTCTTCAGTCGGAGCCGTCTTGGGGTGGGCTTGCCTCGCCGCGGCAATCTCGAGTCGCCGCTCTCCGGAGCCCAAATTTCGTCCTGCTGCTACTTGGTCCAGGCTTTCGAGAAGTGCAGGGACAAAGTGCCTCATCTGGAGCGGCGGTGACCCCCGGGCGGCTGTCGAGAGCGGACGCATGACGCGGGCCGCGGACCCCGGACGGTGGCCCGCGGTGCAGTTTTGATTCGTTGACACGGCGCGCTGGTTTTGTTAGCAAACCTACATAGATAGGACATAACGAAATAAATTATAAATTTTTAAAAAAGTTATAAAATATATAGGGGGAGTAGTGTCGCGAGTGGCCTCGTGTACATACGATGATATTTATTGCGCGCTGCGCTCTGGCTGACTGAAACCCACCACTCCTCGACGCGCCAGACCGTTTGACGTATTTATAATTATTAAGTTCGGCACATGTTGTTTTGTTTGACCTGAATTGTTATGATTTATTGTATGGAAACACTGGTGAGTCAATAAAGCAGTGGGTCTGGGACAACGGGTGTTTGATTTCCCGTACGGAGCCGCTGCACATTCGACCGGCACTTTTTGACGGACCTCATACGTATTCCGTTCCTTTTGTTTCTTTTTCGTTTACCTTCTGGATGTGGTCGAAAGGCGCCGAGGCAGATGTGTAGTGACGCCCGAAACGTGTACTATGTTTATTTCTGGGGTCCAAAATTTTATACAAGTCGACCAAACGGTCCACTTCTGTGATTGAAGCCTACATATAGCATTCGGATGAGAAATTTATTGTAAAGACGTAACATTATAGAGGTCATTTTGTAAAAGGAAAAATAAATAGTTTAAGTTGACTATTAATTTTGTGTTGTATTATTAGCGAAACTATTACGCGGTCCCTTCAGGTATTTTACTAAATTCTAGGTAGGTATAAACATATACCTATTCAATCACAGCTAAGTTGAAATATTGAATTATTTTTCCCTAAGATCGAGTCGCATTAAGCAGAGCCCAAGGTAAAGAAACTACTGGCAATGAAGCAGGGGAGAAACGGTAAATTCGACTCAACGGGAATATTTAACGGGGCACTACTTAACTCGAATTTAGGGAAATAATTCAAAATACCCTCGTATTTGGTAGGAAACCCTATCACAGAATAAAATTAACACAACATGGCACAACACAACGCTATGCAATATTGCTACTTTTCAAAATTTTAAATGCAAACTAATTTACTTACTGCTATAACTGTGGGAGAGATCATTATGTAGTATAAATGTATATCTTATCAATCACAGCTAATTTGAAATATTGAATTATTTTCCCCTAAGGTCGAGTCGCATTAAGCAGAGTCCAAGGTAAAGAACCTACTGGTAATGAAGCAGAGGAGAAACGATAAATTCGCCTCAACGGCAATAATTAACTGAGTACCACGTGACTCGACTTTAGGGAAATAATCCAAAACGCCCTTGAATGTGGTAGGAAAACCTATCAAAGAATAAAATTGACACAACACAGCTTAACACAATCAACGCTCTGCTATACAATATTTGAAATGCAGAATTATTTATTACTGCGGGAAAGATCATAATGTAGCGCTAACGTAAGTATGATTCAAAGAGATATAATAGTCGCAACCAAACAACAACAAAACATCCTACTTTACGAAATGCGCGTGCGCACTTCAAAGCGCCTGTGCATACTTTCCACGCAGTGACTCAACAATTCTTTGAAGAACTAAAAGGAATACGCTATTTTCATCACATTCATTCTTTAGGTGCATTCCTCTGTTGTATGATTATCCTTAACCCAATTGTGACAACACAAAACGAAGGCGTTTTGTAAAGTTCCCTAGAGAAAAATCGTTGGAGTGACGTGGAAATTGCAATGACAGTGATCCAAAAATAGCGCGGCGTGGCGGTGCGCGGCGTTCGCGGCTGAGCTGTAGTCGCGCAGCAGCCGTCGCGAGTGACAGTCGAACGATCCGCAACCATGGTTTACGAGAGTGACTTCTACACGACCCGCCGCCCCTACCGGCCGTCCAACTACAGTGTCACGGTGAGTCCAACCACCCCGCTGCCCGCTGCCCCGCTCATCCCCCGGGAGCCGGCCCTCGCACCAGCCACCACCTCTCGCCTCTCGTAATCTCTTCATCCGCGAAGAACGGCGCGTCGGCGTCGTCAAAGGTGTCTCAGTGATACGTATTTGTATCTTTTACCGGTCGGGTAATCGTTCGCTGTCTTCCCGAGTGGACTAGTACAACGTAACAATCTACACGTCCACGCCGAGTTCGCTACTGAAAATCACGTTGCTTTCTAAGTTCCAGTCGTTGCTATCTTAAGGAATCTGTCGGCTGTCTTCGTCGTTCGGCACCTAGTCCCGCAAACGGGTCATATTATATCGTTTCGAGGCGGGAACCGGAGCGTCTGAGAGCGGAGCTACCGAGCGCGCCAAATATAGCCGCGGCTGGAGAGCAGCTCGCGCGACTAACGGCGACTTCTGCGCTTGCAGCGGAAGCCGATCGGCGACTGGGAGAAGGTGCCGTTCGTGCCGCGGCCGAGTCTCGTGCCCGATCCGGTGACGGCGTTCGGGCGGCGCGCGAAGCCCGGCACGCGTTCTTCCGTGCTGGAGCCCGTCGTCAGCCAGAACATCGCGCCCATGGCCGAGGCCAAGCTGGCGCCGCTGGCGGCGTACGTGTCGCCGCGCGACCGGACCAGGTCGCGCGTGCTGGCCGCCGTGGGGCAGCGCGAGCGCGCCTTCGAGGCCGCGCCGCTGGGCACGCCGCGAGACCACATGGACGTGCTGCTGGCGCAGGCCCACGGCCGGCCCCAGCAGGCGCCGCACCGGCACGTCTTCTACAGCAACTACGCCACGTATTGAGTGCCGGCAGGGCGTCGGATTCGTGTGTCGCTTTCGCTAGTTAGCTAGTCGGTCGGGCTGGTGCGGGGGGGCCGCGGGCGACGAGAGCAGTCGATGAGTCGCCGACGGAGTTTAAGCGCGCGGTTGTTGCAGACGCCGCGCCACTACGTGGTGGTGGACCGCGAGCCGCTGCCGCGTCGCGCTGAGGAGCAGTACTCGTACTCGTACTCGAGCACGAACGAGCGCACCTCGGGCGCGGGCGGCCGCCTGCCGCAGCGCAGCTCGTACAGCAACACGGTGGAGCGGCGCAGCGCCAGCGGGCCCGGCGGCTACTCGTACACCTCCGAGCGCTCCAGCAACTTGGGCAGCGGCCCCGGCGGATACTCGTACTCGTCCACCAGCAGCGGACGCCTGCCGTACGGCACCAACTACCGCCACTATTCTTACCGCGTGTAGCCCGCGTCCGCCGGCTCCCGTCCCGTCCACTCCCGGCCCCCGTCTCCTAACCCAATCCCCGCTTGTCCTTCTAATTATTATCTAATCAGTATTCGCTATCGCAATGTGATCGCTCTACTTTAACTGTTAAACAAGTAGCAGCGAATCTTTATAGAGCTTTTATACGTTTTTAATGTGATTTAATTTATTGGAAAATGTTAGACTGAATTATTATGTGTAATAAAGCTTGCATTTTTTAATAATTCTATTTTCTTTTGTCATATTTTACACTCTACCTAGAAGTAGGTTTATCGACGATGAACTCGATATTTTGTTTACTAACAATTTTGCTTTTTTTTCTAAATTCTATGTGTCTGTCAAATTTATTCAGGGATTTTAACACTATATTAATGAATCATCGTTACTGGCAAAGTTTTGGCACAATTTGTTACACAAAAGTTTACGAGAGAAATGCGCATTATAGACGTTACGCAGCAATAAAAATAAACATGATCTGAAAATAGCGCTGTTTTATAATATGAGGCGAGACGTGACTTTCGTACATGCTGAAAGGACAGAAATATCACATTGACCTTTTTAAAAATATATAATTTACTGAATCTAAACATTTAGGGAACAATGCGCATTCATTACCTATTACACCATTGAAGTAAGAGCACTACACACTACAACCCCTAGATGAATCTGAAAATGATACCTATCCTGTTTGCATTGCCTGGTGCGGAGGCAGCCGCTGACGTCGGTGTACTACCTTTCATCAATACCGCCTTATATACCTTACTACTACCACTACAATCTTCCAAACATCACTTATATACCCAAGTTGTCACAGGTAAGTCGTCATAATCATGTGTATAAACGTAATCATGTGCAATCAATCCGTAATCACGTGTATAATAAACATTAGCTGTATATAGGCTGTATACTGGTAGATTGGTGCTTTAGCAACACAGCAAGGAATGTTTATAGCACCTTTATTGCATTCACTATGCACACAATCATATTTACTGTCCACTCAGTTCGTAATCCTTGTCACTGCATTGCATTTAAGTATAACTCGAGTACCAATTTATTGCGCTCCATACAAAGCATACTTAAAACTAAAACATGTTAAAATGGTAGGTGAAAGCAGAATATAGGTAGGTACAGTCAGTGTGAAATGTTTGTAAACAATAACAAGAATAATTAATTCTAGGTGCAATTAATATTGCTAGTTAAAAACGCGCCGGGACTTTATTGACACACATTGTTCGATTCTTGTCAAATATAAAGAAATGTTTAGGCGCGCTCTTTATAATATAATTGGACATTCTGAAATATTTTAGCCGTTTTGATAATTTTGCGTATAGCACTATTGTACTTATGAGGTTAAATTCCTGTATATTACAATAAAGTGTTAGGGTAAATTTGTGGAAGCCAAAGGGCAGTAAGGATAGAAAATCATTCTTTTTATAATCATAAAATAGGCTGTTAAAAAGATTTTATAATTATGTCCGTACTTCTCTCATTAACTGCCATTTTTTTTGTAACTCAGTAAACATGGACCTATTCAATCAATAGTTATCGTGTTGATTCTACGAGCTACGATGTACGAGGAGCTGCTGAAAAGCAATCTCTTTTGTCTGTTACCAATTAAAAAAATACACGGACCACTATTACGAGTGACGTAGTACCTATGTTCTTTTTTTTTCAAAATCAGTGACACTCTTTTGTTTAACCTTTCGTCTGGACAAAATGTCGGAAAAAAAGTAAAATGTTATAAAAATGAGCAACTTTTACTTTTTTTAACGGGTTTAGGACTCTTTCTAACAAATGAAATGAGTGTACTTGCAGGGATATTGAGAAAATAAATTAGCCATGATCGTCTTTTATTGCTTAATTACTTTTAAGCGGTCGCGTTTCGTAAAATGACAAACCGAAAATACGTTCACCTGAAAACTCAACTGTTAGCACTGGTCCAGCAAGGCTAGGTTTTTAGATATTATTTATTCTGAACACAAGTTTTTAATAGTTTTGAACATATTTAGGAATATATATTCAGTTTGTTTCGTTATTATAAAGTGTAAAAAACAGTGCGCTTGTGCCCTTACACCTCTCTTCAGAGTACGATCGTGCATGGAGTATTTGGGAGGGTTCTGTTCGATACAAGTTAACTGCTTTTGACTCAGTGGATCGAAAAGCATAGAAGCTTATAAGCAACGATTCCTTGTAGAGTTAAAGCTACAGAATCTTGAGCAAAAGTTTTCTGTCGGACATATTTCGGAGAGCGAGGGAACTTGTCAATACTGTAGGTGAGAGGTAAAAACCTTAAGTCCGTATTTTGGAATTCAGATGTTTTTCCAAACTAGAAATCACGCAATTGCTAAAGACATTAAGTACTACCTTCGTTTGGCTTTAGATTGATTTAAAAATAATTATGTGTTATTCATTATTTGATTTTTATGAAAGCTTAAAACATTCTTCTCGGTTGAAATTACGGTGTTTCATCGTCATGGGACCCAGTTATCAGCAAATGTAAACGAAATTTTATGGATCTAGCAGAAGTAGTTTGTCAATTCCAATTCGTCGGGAATAGTGCAAATGCGCGTGGGTAGTTCTGGTAAGAAGCGCGTATCTGCACTAAACCGAATTACTACAGGAAAGGGGTTTAACGTTATTACTTTGGTGTTTCAATGGCTACGACTTTCATTTTTGCACAGTAAACATTAATTTATGTTGTCTATACGGACTTATAACAATAGATTCCCGTACATCACAAACAATTGCCATGACATTTACGCGAATTTGAATTGGTCACTAAATTACCGAAATAGAAACTCATAAGCCAATGCTAGTTACGCATAATTGCGCTGTTAAAAAGTATGATTCGCTCTAGACCTTTTGGAGGGAAAAGTGTCGTTTTTTTTTTACTTTCAATTATTTTGTGAAATCTAGTTTAAATTGGAATAGGATAGTGCTATTGTGCCTTAATCGAAGATTAAAACGCGAAATTATACGAATCTCGAACTAAAATACCCGTATCGGCCCGTTCTAAGGAATCCCGAGTCAATCCAAGCACGCCGCCTCAAATTGCCTATCCTCTTTGTGGCGGCCATATTTACAGAAACCTAATTCAACGGAGACATGGCTCAAAGGACTTGTATCCAAGCCAAAATTATTACTTAAAAAAATTAATAATATAAAGTATTATAATTAGCCATTGACTTACAATTAGCAGATAATTAGGTAAATTATTGTGTAAATTAAGTCACGATTGTTTTAAACTAGAAAAATAATTATGGAGAGCTAAATACGGTTAGATAAATCAAAATTATTAATAGGTAAGAAACGGCGGGAAAACTTGCGAAACAACGTTGCTCCAATTCTTCACCTCGACCCAATTCTTAAGAATACATTCAACAAACATCTGTACTTCGTAGTAATTGTGGTTCCTCAGATTAAGTGACAAGGCAAATTAAAATATTTAAGCACAAATATTACATTGCAAGCAAGGAATTAAGAGCTTTGCCAACTGAACGCAAATGAGGATGAATATTTTTTTAAATAACTTTTTTTAAAGATATATTTGCGCAGCTTAGGTGGTGTTATTGAGACTGAATGCAGAACAGTGTAGTAAAAGAGCGTTGTAGGGTCAATGATGATTTTATTAGAATATAAAATGGAGTGCTTCGACAGTTTGATCCTGTAGATAGCACGGATGTCAGTAGATTCACGGCACAAATTTATAGCGCGAATGTAGATAAAGACGGGGAAAGGTCTACAATTTGTCATATACCATGTATCTTTCAACCCGGACACTGGCGCATTTGTCGTCAGTGGAGCAGAAGCCAAAACCTACAAAAATAGAATTGACGTAACCAGGGAAAGTCCATAAAAAGAATTAGGTTGATGCGAGTAGTGAAGGCAATAGTGGTTTGTCAAGAAAGTAGTAAGTGGAGTTCCATGGTACTTGCGCTAGTATTTGTCTCCCAAAGTACATGGTACTTTGGGAGACAAATGTAATCGTATCGTATGTTAGGTACAATAAATTTAGGGGTAATAAAATTTATTAATGAACCCGTTGACAAGACAATAACGGGTTATATTAAAATAGCCACTTTGATATATTACAAGCCACACTTGAACTACGATCTAGTGGTGTGCCAACAGGTTGATTCGCGTGCCTGACCCATTTTGAAATCGATAAAAACTATTATATTCAAGAATTGGACACTTCTGGATGTGGACATTTTCAGAATGGTCGTTTTCAGATATCATTATTCGAGTGTGTAGTATATCGTAAACTATTAGATAGGTAATGTGCACTGCACGATTTGTTTCTAATTCCGTTCTTTTGTATGGAATGACATATCAAAGTTGACGCTTTGGACATTGTGGGTTCTTATATCGCAAACGGCATACATACAGTTTGTATTTGACCATTTGACCCTTTTTTTTATGACGAAATCCTCCCGTTAAAACCCTACGGTGTCCTTCTCGGGTGCTCTAGTGGGAGGGATCCGGGATCGACCAGCACCTGGGAGAAGCTACGTCCTCACTCTCCCCTACCCTACGACGAAGCAGGCCACAACACCTCGTTGCGTCATCCTCCTCGCGGCTGCCCAACTTATTGGCGAACGGGGCATCCGCTCCAATCGCCCACAGCTACGAAGGAGGTACGCCGCCGCGTCTACGAGTTGGATCGGCCCTCTCCTGATCGCGCTCGGTGACCTACTTCTGGACCTTGTGTTTGACCCTATACCACCACTATATTTTGTTTGTTGTTTTAGGGAGTCACCATACTTATCGACGCACAATCGGCCTGAGCTGATTTGAAAAAGCTTATATTCTGCAATATGAGCGAAAAAGACTGTGCGTTTCGGTTCGACAATTCGAGTCATAATATTCACGATACACTTTCAATTTCCAGACCGACCCCGTCGTCGATAAGTTTCGGAGCTCTGCTCACTGAATGCGGTATCTAACTCTTTTCTAGTATTATACTAAGTAAGTTTCAAAATGGCCATCGTAAAGATAAACGATTTCCTGCGAAAAAATATTGGAAAATTATAATCAAATCAAATCATTTATTTCTTTGTGATACACAGGTTATAAAGTTGTTCCAAGAATGAATTTTGAATCACTGTGATCCGCCTTATGGCATACAAAGTTTTCTTAGTTTTAAAACATAATAACAATAGTAAAATAATCAATAACAAATTTAACAATATGAAATGTAAATTTTATAAGAAATCTTCAATATTATAGAATGTCCAATCATTTAGGTAATTAAATAATAATTTCTTAAATTATGCACAATCGTTGCAATTCCAAATTTCAAGTGGAAGTTTGTTATAAACCTTCGTAGCCATTACTATTACACTCTTTTGAAGTAGAGCAGTTTTACATGATCTACTTTTCAGTTCATGAGAACGGCGGGCTCGTGTGACGAATTCAAATAAATGAAGATGACGCTTTACGTAAAGTGAAATTTCAAATATATATAAGCATGGTAGAGTCAGTATTTCAAATTTTTAAAATGCGGTTGACAGCTATCTGTTTTTTTCAAGCCGCATATAGCCCGAATACATCTCTTTTGGGCTTTGAATATGCGTTCAATGCGTTATATGATTATATGATTTGGCAGCATAGCCAATTAAAAAAAAATTAGTACTAATAAAAGTGATTACATTTTTATTAACCTGGCGAGGTTACCTACCGCACCGCAAGTATGGAATACCTTTTTCCTGAACAGAGCAGGATAGTGGAGATTTAATGAATGTATTTTTTATGAAATATACAAAGTTTGAAGATTTCCACGCGAGTAAGTATGCAACTTCTTCAAGAGCACGAACATGAAAACAACATCCCAAAATAACTTGCAACGCATTTGCACGTTCTCGTAATTATTTACATTCAATTTCGCGTAATTCTCTCTGCTTTTATTTTTTCTTCTGGAGTCGTATCTTAACATAACTGCGTATTTTCAGTGATGAAATGTTTATTTCTCAAGTGCTTGGTACTTGATGTTTATTATTCCGCTTAGCAATTTCCGAGTTATTACAGACTACAATTCAATGCATGTTGTGAGAGTGCAATAGGAACAAATACAAGTTGTCTTATGAACTTTGATGTTGTAGAATAATGGACTTATCCGAATGGGACATAACATGTGGTTTTTTTAAACTGGGACAGTATGGGGAAATCCGAAAATATAGGAGATACAAGGAACTCTCTTAGGAATCACTAGTCTTTTATTGTGAACACATATTTGATATGTCGAGTTGTTAGGTTTTCGCGATTGTTACACATAGGAAATTAAACTATTTTTCCGATTTTAATATAGGTATTTGTTTTTTCAAACAAAATTGAACATATTAAATTTTTCGGTCAAGCGTGAGCTCTCCACAGAAATTAATAACTTTTAAATTTTTTAATGCTGATCGACTCATTTTCTTATAAGAATCGTATCATAGTATCGGAAGGAAATATTGGACAAACAGAAGTTGGTCAAATTTAATTAAATGATTTTTCATAAGTACTATAGGAAAATGCAATGTACTAAATTTATCATAGTCATATTCTAAGACAGTTTTCGTATCTCATATGGTTTCAAATTTTCCCATACTGCCCCATTTAACAAAAATACACTGTATTACATAATATATAAAATAAGTCAATAGATGTAAGAACGGGCGAAGATTATGGTTATGAGTTATAATAGTTGGCATGTCTTCATATTTGTACTCTCAAAGATATTGTGGCACTATTTATGCTCACTGTTGTTGTATCATTCTACAGTTACTTAACAGCTCAGAAGATGGATAAAAATAAAAGTCTAAGCTTAACAGGCGTGTCACCTGTGACTTAGAAGCCAGGTCAGAGTCGAAAACACCGAAAATCATAGACTACAACATTGTTTCAGTGTGAGCTATTTTCAACAATTTATTATTGTTGAGCATTGGCTATAGAACCATCAGCTTAAAAAGACTATACTTAAATAATTTTAAATACCTATTGTAAATAATTAAGAAACTGAAAACAAATACAAGCCTGTAATACAGGTTTTTCTATAACTATTTCAGTTTGATCAATCTTTGTTTTATTTTCAACCTGAAGCCTGTTTTGTGAAGAGAAAATAAAGCAACATTTCAAAGCAACAAATATATTTAAACTAAAAATTAATTCGTGTAAAAACTGTAACTACAAAAATCCGCCATGTTTTTGGTGAAAACATTTAGTCAAAATCAAAAATAAAAATTCTAGAGTCTGGCCAAAGTCCGGCTAACAATTTTTTGTAATTTCCCGCGTTTTTTTAGTCTCGTTACTCTATCTGTCACTGTATAATGAGTATCCGGCTTTATGCTATATGTATACATTAAGTCCTCTGAAAACATGTTACAATATACATATATGTAAATTTATTACCATATGTTTGATAAACATTCTACATTTGTCAAAAATTCAAGACCTATGTCTTTAGTTATTATAATTATTGTATTTCGTGTAAACACGATATCAGGAAACGGAATAAACGTCCGTCCGCTCTTGGCAAGCACTTCTGTAATTTACCGGACTATCTATACTACACAGTTGTCGTATAAGCATCTCAGACAATTTTGTTATATAAGAACATTACCTATTTTAAAACAAGTTATACATAAGAACTAAAGCAGTAATGAATTCAAGCGAATCTGTTACCGAAAATTTATAAAATCTTAAGGCGGTCTCCCATTATCCGCGATTTTAGAGATTTCCTTGCACGGCTGACGACTGTTGACAGTCACACATCGACACCGCCCTTTCATAATAACCAGTCACGAAGATTTTGATACTGTAGCGTCCTAGAGCTACTTGGATAATGTTTCTAACGCGCAGCTGTGTATTCAGTGTAATTTTTTTTTAATCAAAATCTTTAGGGACACCGTGCGTCTCTAGAATGCGTGACGGGTTAATAATTAACCTATTACTGTATGACAGCCCATCGCCGCGCACCGCCCTCCCATTTTTCGCTATGCATTTGTGACCACAACGGACACACGAGTAGATTTGTTTCACAGACGTGTATAGAAAGCTATTATGGAGTTTAGTGATGGATGACTAACAATTTACTATTTATTATTGTACAGTCATATACACAAGATACCTGACCCCGCCAAGCCGACTTTGCCAACCTTTTGGTTCTGAGCACAAAAATGTGGAGAAAATTGATAAACAAACTAAAATCGTACTCAAGTCCTGACTTGAGCATAGAATAGAGTTCTGGAATACGACCCTTAATCATTAACCTGTGAGCCGTAAAATTTATTTTGGTATTGACTCCCGAGCCGTCTCGTTTGTGAATGACATTGTAAGAAAGTATCGAGTTCTTAGGTTTTCACGGTTGTTACACATAGGAAATGAAACTGTTTTTCCGGATTTAAATCGCGTATATTTGTTTTTTCAAACAAACCGACGTTTCGGGCCCTTTACAGGCCCCGTGGTCACGGTTGACTCACTTGATTCACGGTCAACCGTGACCATGGGACCTGTAAAGGGCCCGAAAGGTTTTGTTTGAAAAAACAAATATACGCGATTTAAATCCGGAAAAATAGTTTCATTTCCTATTGTAAGAAAGTTTTAAGCCAATTTGATTTTGAAATACAGAATACAAATTCCAACCAGCTTTAGTAAGGCCGTCGCGTCGTGGCCAAGCGATATAAGGATTGCTTTGCAAGTTAAGACAAGCATGGCTCGAGTCACAT